>NW_027193056.1:0-100000 GCF_949987515.2 Delphinus delphis
TGAAAAATGGATAAAGAAGTTGTGGTATTTACTTACAAAGCAATATCACTCAGCAATGAATTCTATGTCATCAGGCCCTTAGCATCACAATGAGTGGATTCAGGTATGATGATTCTAACTGAAATAAGTCACACAGAAAAAGAAACATCATAAGATATCAGTAATACACGGAATGTAAACTTGGCTACACAGGAACTGCAGTCCAAAACAGAACAGGGTCTCAAATTTAGAAAACCAACTTATGCTTGCTTAAGGGGAAAGGTGAGTTGGGGTGCTGCATAAAACCAGAGATTGAAATGAGCACAGATAAAGTTCCTTAAGCCAAATATGGAATAGACAAGAGCTACTCCTTGCTCAACGAAATGGACTCAACACCGCATATTAAACGCCTAAGAATGTACCTGACTAGTAAGTATCTTAAAACCTATGGATTGCTATGTCTCCGAAAGAGAATCAAGCATGTGTACAGGGGCATAAACGCAGCAGTGATAGGATTGGAGAGGTTCGGTGAGCAAATGAAGACCCTTTGAAGTCATATTGCATGGTACCCATTCCACGGGTTTCAACTACCCAGGTTTTAGGTATTCTTCCTTCAGCTAAAACATGCATGTGGAACCTAGAGTATGATCAACCATGTGATCGGGAGACGTGTTCAAATATGTCTCAGTTTTCCTCCCCTGGTACTCGGGTGCACATTCCAGACGCTTTACTAACACTCTCCCCACTTGGAGAGTCAGTCCCTTTAACCTCCTGTTTGGCCCAGTTTGCAATTTCTGCGGAAGATGAACAGGAATAGCGAGAACCAATGAGAGGCTAGCTGGAGGTGTCTGGACGGGCAAATTTAACTCTCATTTCCCACCAGGAAGAGGAATTAACCAAAGGCTCAGCGTGCCGTGCCGGAACCAGATTAGGGCCTGAAGCCATCCTGCGGTGTTGCGGCCAGCTCAAAAGAAAGCGAGTTGAAGAAAGGAGCTCAGGGGCACTGTAATTCACAAACCTGCAGAGTTATAAATGACAGCTATCGTCCAAAAATAGACTGAAGTAAGGCTGCCAAGAGGACTTGAAAGCGGGGCAGAATTGCAGGAAACCGATTTCAGGAGGTAGACTGGAATTGCATTGAAAGCATAGGAAAAGAGGCAGAACGTCCACAATGATGCACTTGGCCAAAAAGGGCGTATGCGTTTTTTCCTGAATATATTCAGGAAAAAACGCATACGCCCTTTTTGGCCAACCAAGCAAGCTTGCAAAGGAAATCTGCACTACAATGAAGTCTCACTTCCCCCCGGTCAAAAGGGCCATCTGAAAAAAGTGTAAAATCCAGAAAGGCAGGACAGGCCATGGAGAACTGGGAGCCTTGTTATGCTGATGGGCGGGATGTAAATTGCCAACAGACACTCGGGAGAAGTGTATGGTGTTTCCTGAAACATCTAAAAAACAAAGCAACAGAGCCTAGGGCACTTCCACTTATGGTCCTATAGCTTAGGGAAATTAAAATCAAAAAGACACAGCCACCCCAAAGTTTGGAACGGATCTGTTTACAAGAACCTCATTTAGAGTACAAGTTCAACATCACAGAAAGTGAAAAATGGATAAAGAAGTTGTGGTATTTACTTACAAAGCAATATCACTCAGCAATGAAATCTGTGTCATCAGGCCCTTAGCAGCACAATGAGTGGATTCAGGTATGATGATTCTAACTGAAGTAAGTCACACAGAAAAAGAAACATCATAAGATATCAGTAATACACGGAATGTAAACTTGGCTACACAGGAACTGAATTACAGAACAGAACAGGGTCTCAAATTTAGAAAACAACTTATGCTTGCTTAAGGGTAAAGGTGAGTTGGGGTGCTGCATAAAACCAGAGATTGAAATGAGCACAGATAAAGTTCCTTAAGCCAAATATGGAATAGACAAGAGCTACTCCTTGCTCAACGAAATGGACTCAACACCGCATATTAAACGCCTAAGAATGTACCTGACTTGTAAGTATCTTAAAACCTATGGATTGCTATGTCTCCGAAAGAGAATCAAGCATGTGTACAGGGGCATAAACGCAGCAGTGATAGGATTGGAGAGGTTCGGTGAGCAAATGAAGACCCTTTGAAGTCATATTGCATGGTACCCATTCCACGGGTTTCAACTACCCAGGTTTAAGGTATTCTTCCTTCAGCTAAAACATGCATGTGGAACCTAGAGTATGATCAACCATGTGATCGGGAGACGTGTTCAAATATGTCTCAGTTTTCCTCCCCTGGTACTCGGGTGCAACATTCCAGACGCTTTACTAACACTCTCCCCACTTGGAGAGTCAGTCCCTTTAACCTCCTGTTTGGCCCAGTTTGCAATTTCTGCGGAAGATGAACAGGAATAGCGAGAACCAATGAGAGGCTAGCTGGAGGTGTCTGGACGGGCAAATTTAACTCTCATTTCCCACCAGGAAGAGGAATGAACCAAACGCTCAGCGTGCCGTGCCGGAACCAGATTAGGGCCTGAAGCCATCCTGCGGTGTTGCGGCCAGGTCACAAGAAAGCGAGTTGAAGAAAGGAGCTCAGGGGCACTGTAATTCACAAACCTGCAGAGTTATAAATGACAGCTATCGTCCAAAAATAGACTGAAGTAAGGCTGCCAAGAGGACTTGAAAGCGGGGCAGAATTGCAGGAAACCGATTTCAGGAGGTAGACTGGAATTGCATTGAAAGCATAGGAAAAGAGGCAGAACGTCCACAATGATGCACTTGGCCAAAAAGGGCGTATGCGTTTTTTCCTGAATATATTCAGGAAAAAACGCATACGCCCTTTTTGGCCAACCAAGCAAGCTTGCAAAGGAAATCTGCACTACAATGAAGTCTCACTACCCCCCGGTCAAAAGGGCCATCTGTAAAAAGTGTAAAATCCAGAAAGGCAGGACAGGCCATGGAGAACTGGGAGCCTTGTTATGCTGATGGGCGGGATGTAAATTGCCAACAACCCCTCGGGAGAAGTGTATGGTGTTTCCTGAAACATCTAAAAAACAAAGCAACAGAACCTAGGGCACTTCCACTTATGGTCCTATAGCTTAGGGAAATTAAAATCAAAAAGACACAGCCACCCCAAAGTTTGGAACGGCTCTGTTTACAAGAACCTCGTTTACAGTACAAGTTCAACATCGCAGAAAGTGAAAAATGGATAAAGAAGTTGTGGTATTCACTTACAAAGCAATATCACTCAGCAATGAAATCTATGTCATCAGGCCCTTAGCAGCACAATGAGTGGATTCAGGTATGATGATTCTAACTGAAATAAGTCACACAGAAAAAGAAACATCATAAGATATCAGTAATACATGGAATGGAAACTTGGCTACACAGGAACTGAATTACAGAACAGAACAGGGTCTCAAATTTAGAAAACCAACTTATGCTTGCTTAAGGGGAAAGGTGAGTTGGGGTGCTGCATAAAACCAGAGATTGAAATGAGCACAGATAAAGTTCCTTAAGTCAAATATGGAATAGACAAGAGCTACTCCTTGCTCAACGAAATGGACTCAACACCGCATATTAAACGCCTAAGAATGTACCTGACTAGTAAGTATCGTAAAACCTATGGATTGCTATGTCTCCGAAAGAGAATCAAGCATGTGTACAGGGGCATAAACGCAGCAGTGATAGGATTGGAGAGGTTCGGTGAGCAAATGAAGACCCTTTGAAGTCATATTGCATGGTACCCATTCCACGGGTCTCAACTCTCCAGGTTTAAGGTATTCTTCCTTCAGCTAAAACATGCATGTGGAACCCAAGTATGATCAACCATGTGAACGGGAGACGTGTTCAAATATGTCTCAGTTTTCCTCCCCTGGTACTCGGGTGCAACATTCCAGACGCTTTACTAACACTCTCCCCACTTGGAGAGTCAGCGCCTTTAACCTCCTGTTTGGCCCAGTTTGCAATTTCTGCAGAAGATGAACAGGAATAGCGAGAACCAATGAGAGGCTAGCTGAAGGTGTCTGGACGGGCAAATTTAACTCTCATTTCCCACCAGGAAGAGGAAATAACCAAAGGCTCAGCGTGCCGTGCCGGAACCAGATTAGGGCCTGAAGCCATCCTGTGGTGTTGTGGCCAGCTCACAAGAAAGCAAGTTGAAGAAAGGAGCTCAGGGGCACTGTAATTCACAAACCTGCAGAGTTATAAATGACAGCTATCGTCCAAAAATAGACTGAAGTAAGGCTGCCAAGAGGACTTGAAAGCGGGGCAGAATTGCAGGAAACCGATTTCAGGAGGTAGACTGGAATTGCATTGAAAGCATAGGAAAAGAGGCAGAACGTCCACAATGATGCACTTGGCCAAAAAGGGCGTATGCGTTTTTTCCTGAATATATTCAGGAAAAAACGCATACGCCCTTTTTGGCCAACCAAGCAAGCTTGCAAAGGAAATCTGCACTACAATGAAGTCTCACTACCCCCCGGTCAAAAGGGCCATCTGAAAAAAGTGTAAAATCCAGAAAGGCAGGACAGGCCATGGAGAACTGGGAGCCTTGTTATGCTGATGGGCGGGATGTAAATTGCCAACAACCACTCAGGAGAAGTGTATGGTGTTTCCTGAAACATCTAAAAAACAAAGCAACAGAACCTAGGGCACTTCCACTTATGGTCCTATAGCTTAGGGAAATTAAAATCAAAAAGACACAGCCACCCCAAAGTTTGGAACGGCTCTGTTTACAAGAACCTCGTTTACAGTACAAGTTCAACATCGCAGAAAGTGAAAAATGGATAAAGAAGTTGTGGTATTTACTTACAAAGCAATATCACTCAGCAATGAAATCTGTGTCATCAGGCCCTTAGCAGCACAATGAGTGGATTCAGGTATGATGATTCTAACTGAAATAAGTCACACAGAAAAAGAAACATCATAAGATATCAGTAATACACGGAATGGAAACTTGGCTACACAGGAACTGAATTACAGAACAGAACAGGGTCTCAAATTTAGAAAAACAACTTATGCTTGCTTAAGGGTAAAGGTGAGTTGGGGTGCTGCATAAAACCAGAGATTGAAATGAGCACAGATAAAGTTCCTTAAGCCAAATATGGAATAGACAAGAGCTACTCCTTGCTCAACGAAATGGACTCAACACCCCATATTAAACGCCTAAGAATGTACCTGACTAGTAAGTATCTTAAAACCTATGGATTGCTATGTCTCCGAAAGAGAATCAAGCATGTGTACAGGGGCATAAACGCAGCAGTGATAGGATTGGAGAGGTTCGGTGAGCAAATGAAGACCCTTTGAAGTCATATTGCATGGTACCCATTCCACGGGTTTCAACTACCCAGGTTTAAGATATTCTTCCTTCAGCTAAAACATGCATGTGGAACCTAGAGTATGATCAACCATGTGATCGGGAGACGTGTTCAAATATGTCTCAGTTTTCCTCCCCTGGTACTCGGGTGCAACATTCCAGACGCTTTACTAACACTCTCCCCACTTGGAGAGTCAGTCCCTTTAACCTCCTGTTTGGCCCAGTTTGCAATTTCTGCGGAAGATGAACAGGAATAGCGAGAACCAATGAGAGGCTAGCTGGAGGTGTCTGGACGGGCAAATTTAACTCTCATTTCCCACCAGGAAGAGGAATTAACCAAAGGCTCAGTGTGCCGGGCCGGAACCAGATTAGGGCCTGAAGCCATCCTGCGGTGTTGCGGCCAGGTCACAAGAAATCGAGTTGAAGAAAGGAGCTCAGGGGCACTGTAATTCACAAACCTGCAGAGTTATAAATGACAGCTATCGTCCAAAAATAGACTGAAGTAAGGCTGCCAAGAGGACTTGAAAGCGGGGCAGAATTGCAGGAAACCGATTTCAGGAGGTAGACTGGAATTGCATTGAAAGCATAGGAAAAGAGGCAGAACGTCCACAATGATGCACTTGGCCAAAAAGGGCGTATGCGTTTTTTCCTGAATATATTCAGGAAAAAACGCATACGCCCTTTTTGGCCAACCAAGCAAGCTTGCAAAGGAAATCTGCACTACAATGAAGTCTCACTTCCCCCCGGTCAAAAGGGCCATCTGAAAAAAGTGTAAAATCCAGAAAGGCAGGACAGGCCATGGAGAACTGGGAGCCTTGTTATGCTGATGGGCGGGATGTAAATTGCCAACAGACACTCGGGAGAAGTGTATGGTGTTTCCTGAAACATCTAAAAAACAAAGCAACAGAACCTAGGGCACTTCCACTTATGGTCCTATAGCTTAGGGAAATTAAAATCAAAAAGACACAGCCACCCCAAAGTTTGGAACGGCTCTGTTTACAAGAACCTCGTTTACAGTACAAGTTCAACATCGCAGAAAGTGAAAAATGGATAAAGAAGTTGTGGTATTTACTTACAAAGCAATATCACTCAGCAATGAAATCTGTGTCATCAGGCCCTTAGCAGCACAATGAGTGGATTCAGGTATGATGATTCTAACTGAAATAAGTCACACAGAAAAAGAAACATCATAAGATATCAGTAATACACGGAATGTAAACTTGGCTACACAGGAACTGAATTACAGAACACAACAGGGTCTCAAATTTAGAAAACCAACTTATTCTTGCTTAAGGGTAAAGGTGAGTTGGGGTGCTGCATAAAACCAGAGATTGAAATGAGCACAGATAAAGTTCCTTAAGCCAAATATGGAATAGACAAGAGCTACTCCTTGCTCAACGAAATGGACTCAACACCGCATATTAAACGCCTAAGAATGTACCTGACTTGTAAGTATCTTAAAACCTATGGATTGCTATGTCTCCGAAAGAGAATCAAGCATGTGTACAGGGGCATAAACGCAGCAGTGATAGGATTGGAGAGGTTCGGTGAGCAAATGAAGACCCTTTGAAGTCATATTGCATGGTACCCATTCCACGGGTTTCAACTACCCAGGTTTAAGTTATTCTTCCTTCAGCTAAAACATGCATGTGGAACCTAGAGTATGATCAACCATGTGATCGGGAGACGTGTTCAAATATGTCTCAGTTTTCTTCCCTTGGTACTCGGGTGCAACATTCCAGACGCTTTACTAACACTCTCCCCACTTGGAGAGTCAGTCCCTTTAACCTCCTGTTTGGCCCAGTTTGCAATTTCTGCGGAAGATGAACAGGAATAGCGAGAACCAATGAGAGGCTAGCTGGAGGTGTCTGGACGGGCAAATTTAACTCTCATTTCCCACCAGGAAGAGGAATGAACCAAAGGCTCAGCGTGCCGGGCCGGAACCAGATTAGGGCCTGAAGCCATCCTGCGGTGTTGCGGACAGGTCACAAGAAAGCGAGTTGAACAAAGGAGCTCAGGGGCACTGTAATTCACAAACCTGCAGAGTTATAAATGACAGCTATCGTCCAAAAATAGACTGAAGGAAGGCTGCCAAGAGGACTTGAAAGCGGGGCAGAATTGCAGGAAACCAATTTCAGAAGGTAGACTGGAATTGCATTGAAAGCATAGGAAAAGAGGCAGAACGTCCACAATGATGCACTTGGCCAAAAAGGGCGTATGCGTTTTTTCCTGAATATATTCAGGAAAAAACGCATACGCCCTTTTTGGCCAACCAAGCAAGTTTGCAAAGGAAATCTGCACTACAATGAAGTCTCACTTCCCCCCGGTCAAAAGGGCCATCTGAAAAAAGTGTAAAATCCAGAAAGGCAACAGGCCATTGAGAACTGGGAGCCTTGTTATGCTGATGGGCGGGATGTAAATTGCCAACAGACACTTGGGAGAAGTGTATGGTGTTTCCTGAAACATCTAAAAAACAAAGCAACAGAGCCTAGGGCCCTTCCACTTATGGTCCTATAGATTAGGGAAATTAAAATCAAAAAGACACAGCCACCCCAAAGTTTGGAACGGCTCTGTTTACAAGAACCTCGTTTACAGTACAAGTTCAACATCGCAGAAAGTGAAAAATGGATAAAGAAGTTGTGGTATTCACTTACAAAGCAATATCACTCAGCAATGAAATCTATGTCATCAGGCCCTTAGCAGCACAATGAGTGGATTCAGGTATGATGATTCTAACTGAAATAAGTCACACAGAAAAAGAAACATCATAAGATATCAGTAATACACGGAATGGAAACTTGGCTACACAGGAACTGAATTACAGAACAGAACAGGGTCTCAAATTTAGAAAACAACTTATGCTTGCTTAAGGGTAAAGGTGAGTTGGGGTGCTGCATAAAACCAGAGATTGAAATGAGCACAGATAAAGTTCCTTAAGCCAAATATGGAATAGACAAGAGCTACTCCTTGCTCAACGAAATGGACTCAACACCGCATATTAAACGCCTAAGAATGTACCTGACTTGTAAGTATCTTAAAACCTATGGATTGCTATGTCTCCGAAAGAGAATCAAGCATGTGTACAGGGGCATAAACGCAGCAGTGATAGGATTGGAGAGGTTCGGTGAGCAAATGAAGACCCTTTGAAGTCATATTGCATGGTACCCATTCCACGGGTTTCAACTACCCAGGTTTAAGGTATTCTTCCTTCAGCTAAAACATGCATGTGGAACCTAGAGTATGATCAACCATGTGATCGGGAGACGTGTTCAAATATGTCTCAGTTTTCCTCCCCTGGTACTCGGGTGCAACATTCCAGACGCTTTACTAACACTCTCCCCACTTGGAGAGTCAGTCCCTTTAACCTCCTGTTTGGCCCAGTTTGCAATTTCTGCGGAAGATGAACAGGAATAGCGAGAACCAATGAGAGGCTAGCTGGAGGTGTCTGGACGGGCAAATTTAACTCTCATTTCCCACCAGGAAGAGGAATGAACCAAACGCTCAGCGTGCCGTGCCGGAACCAGATTAGGGCCTGAAGCCATCCTGCGGTGTTGCGGCCAGGTCACAAGAAAGCGAGTTGAAGAAAGGAGCTCAGGGGCACTGTAATTCACAAACCTGCAGAGTTATAAATGACAGCTATCGTCCAAAAATAGACTGAAGTAAGGCTGCCAAGAGGACTTGAAAGCGGGGCAGAATTGCAGGAAACCGATTTCAGGAGGTAGACTGGAATTGCATTGAAAGCATAGGAAAAGAGGCAGAACGTCCACAATGATGCACTTGGCCAAAAAGGGCGTATGCGTTTTTTCCTGAATATATTCAGGAAAAAACGCATACGCCCTTTTTGGCCAACCAAGCAAGCTTGCAAAGGAAATCTGCACTACAATGAAGTCTCACTACCCCCCGGTCAAAAGGGCCATCTGTAAAAAGTGTAAAATCCAGAAAGGCAGGACAGGCCATGGAGAACTGGGAGCCTTGTTATGCTGATGGGCGGGATGTAAATTGCCAACAACCCCTCGGGAGAAGTGTATGGTGTTTCCTGAAACATCTAAAAAACAAAGCAACAGAACCTAGGGCACTTCCACTTATGGTCCTATAGCTTAGGGAAATTAAAATCAAAAAGACACAGCCACCCCAAAGTTTGGAACGGCTCTGTTTACAAGAACCTCGTTTACAGTACAAGTTCAACATCGCAGAAAGTGAAAAATGGATAAAGAAGTTGTGGTATTCACTTACAAAGCAATATCACTCAGCAATGAAATCTATGTCATCAGGCCCTTAGCAGCACAATGAGTGGATTCAGGTATGATGATTCTAACTGAAATAAGTCACACAGAAAAAGAAACATCATAAGATATCAGTAATACATGGAATGGAAACTTGGCTACACAGGAACTGAATTACAGAACAGAACAGGGTCTCAAATTTAGAAAACCAACTTATGCTTGCTTAAGGGGAAAGGTGAGTTGGGGTGCTGCATAAAACCAGAGATTGAAATGAGCACAGATAAAGTTCCTTAAGTCAAATATGGAATAGACAAGAGCTACTCCTTGCTCAACGAAATGGACTCAACACCGCATATTAAACGCCTAAGAATGTACCTGACTAGTAAGTATCGTAAAACCTATGGATTGCTATGTCTCCGAAAGAGAATCAAGCATGTGTACAGGGGCATAAACGCAGCAGTGATAGGATTGGAGAGGTTCGGTGAGCAAATGAAGACCCTTTGAAGTCATATTGCATGGTACCCATTCCACGGGTCTCAACTCTCCAGGTTTAAGGTATTCTTCCTTCAGCTAAAACATGCATGTGGAACCCAAGTATGATCAACCATGTGAACGGGAGACGTGTTCAAATATGTCTCAGTTTTCCTCCCCTGGTACTCGGGTGCAACATTCCAGACGCTTTACTAACACTCTCCCCACTTGGAGAGTCAGCGCCTTTAACCTCCTGTTTGGCCCAGTTTGCAATTTCTGCGGAAGATGAACAGGAATAGCGAGAACCAATGAGAGGCTAGCTGAAGGTGTCTGGACGGGCAAATTTAACTCTCATTTCCCACCAGGAAGAGGAAATAACCAAAGGCTCAGCGTGCCGTGCCGGAACCAGATTAGGGCCTGAAGCCATCCTGCGGTGTTGCGGCCAGCTCACAAGAAAGCAAGTTGAAGAAAGGAGCTCAGGGGCACTGTAATTCACAAACCTGCAGAGTTATAAATGACAGCTATCGTCCAAAAATAGACTGAAGTAAGGCTGCCAAGAGGACTTGAAAGCGGGGCAGAATTGCAGGAAACCGATTTCAGGAGGTAGACTGGAATTGCATTGAAAGCATAGGAAAAGAGGCAGAACGTCCACAATGATGCACTTGGCCAAAAAGGGCGTATGCGTTTTTTCCTGAATATATTCAGGAAAAAACGCATACGCCCTTTTTGGCCAACCAAGCAAGCTTGCAAAGGAAATCTGCACTACAATGAAGTCTCACTACCCCCCGGTCAAAAGGGCCATCTGAAAAAAGTGTAAAATCCAGAAAGGCAGGACAGGCCATGGAGAACTGGGAGCCTTGTTATGCTGATGGGCGGGATGTAAATTGCCAACAACCACTCAGGAGAAGTGTATGGTGTTTCCTGAAACATCTAAAAAACAAAGCAACAGAACCTAGGGCACTTCCACTTATGGTCCTATAGCTTAGGGAAATTAAAATCAAAAAGACACAGCCACCCCAAAGTTTGGAACGGCTCTGTTTACAAGAACCTCGTTTACAGTACAAGTTCAACATCGCAGAAAGTGAAAAATGGATAAAGAAGTTGTGGTATTTAACAAAGCAATATCACTCAGCAATGAAATCTGTGTCATCAGGCCCTTAGCAGCACAATGAGTGGATTCAGGTATAGTGATTCTAACTGAAATAAGTCACACAGAAAAAGAAACATCATAAGATATCAGTAATACACGGAATGGAAACTTGGGCTACACAGGAACTGAATTACAGAACAGAACAGGGTCTCAAATTTAGAAAAACAACTTATGCTTGCTTAAGGGTAAAGGTGAGTTGGGGTGCTGCATAAAACCAGAGATTGAAATGAGCACAGATAAAGTTCCTTAAGCCAAATATGGAATAGACAAGAGCTACTCCTTGCTCAACGAAATGGACTCAACACCCCATATTAAACGCCTAAGAATGTACCTGACTAGTAAGTATCTTAAAACCTATGGATTGCTATGTCTCCGAAAGAGAATCAAGCATGTGTACAGGGGCATAAACGCAGCAGTGATAGGATTGGAGAGGTTTGGTGAGCAAATGAAGACCCTTTGAAGTCATATTGCATCGGGTACCCATTCCACGGGTTTCAACTACCCAGGTTTAAGATATTCTTCCTTCAGCTAAAACATGCATGTGGAACCTAGAGTATGATCAACCATGTGATCGGGAGACGTGTTCAAATATGTCTCAGTTTTCCTCCCCTGGTACTCGGGTGCAACATTCCAGACGCTTTACTAACACTCTCCCCACTTGGAGAGTCAGTCCCTTTAACCTCCTGTTTGGCCCAGTTTGCAATTTCTGCGGAAGATGAACAGGAATAGCGAGAACCAATGAGAGGCTAGCTGGAGGTGTCTGGACGGGCAAATTTAACTCTCATTTCCCACCAGGAAGAGGAATTAACCAAAGGCTCAGTGTGCCGGGCCGGAACCAGATTAGGGCCTGAAGCCATCCTGCGGTGTTGCGGCCAGGTCACAAGAAATCGAGTTGAAGAAAGGAGCTCAGGGGCACTGTAATTCACAAACCTGCAGAGTTATAAATGACAGCTATCGTCCAAAAATAGACTGAAGTAAGGCTGCCAAGAGGACTTGAAAGCGGGGCAGAATTGCAGGAAACCGATTTCAGGAGGTAGACTGGAATTGCATTGAAAGCATAGGAAAAGAGGCAGAACGTCCACAATGATGCACTTGGCCAAAAAGGGCGTATGCGTTTTTTCCTGAATATATTCAGGAAAAAACGCATACGCCCTTTTTGGCCAACCAAGCAAGCTTGCAAAGGAAATCTGCACTACAATGAAGTCTCACTTCCCCCCGGTCAAAAGGGCCATCTGAAAAAAGTGTAAAATCCAGAAAGGCAGGACAGGCCATGGAGAACTGGGAGCCTTGTTATGCTGATGGGCGGGATGTAAATTGCCAACAGACACTCGGGAGAAGTGTATGGTGTTTCCTGAAACATCTAAAAAACAAAGCAACAGAACCTAGGGCACTTCCACTTATGGTCCTATAGCTTAGGGAAATTAAAATCAAAAAGACACAGCCACCCCAAAGTTTGGAACGGCTCTGTTTACAAGAACCTCGTTTACAGTACAAGTTCAACATCGCAGAAAGTGAAAAATGGATAAAGAAGTTGTGGTATTTACTTACAAAGCAATATCACTCAGCAATGAAATCTGTGTCATCAGGCCCTTAGCAGCACAATGAGTGGATTCAGGTATGATGATTCTAACTGAAATAAGTCACACAGAAAAAGAAACATCATAAGATATCAGTAATACACGGAATGTAAACTTGGCTACACAGGAACTGAATTACAGAACACAACAGGGTCTCAAATTTAGAAAACCAACTTATTCTTGCTTAAGGGTAAAGGTGAGTTGGGGTGCTGCATAAAACCAGAGATTGAAATGAGCACAGATAAAGTTCCTTAAGCCAAATATGGAATAGACAAGAGCTACTCCTTGCTCAACGAAATGGACTCAACACCGCATATTAAACGCCTAAGAATGTACCTGACTTGTAAGTATCTTAAAACCTATGGATTGCTATGTCTCCGAAAGAGAATCAAGCATGTGTACAGGGGCATAAACGCAGCAGTGATAGGATTGGAGAGGTTCGGTGAGCAAATGAAGACCCTTTGAAGTCATATTGCATGGTACCCATTCCACGGGTTTCAACTACCCAGGTTTAAGTTATTCTTCCTTCAGCTAAAACATGCATGTGGAACCTAGAGTATGATCAACCATGTGATCGGGAGACGTGTTCAAATATGTCTCAGTTTTCTTCCCTTGGTACTCGGGTGCAACATTCCAGACGCTTTACTAACACTCTCCCCACTTGGAGAGTCAGTCCCTTTAACCTCCTGTTTGGCCCAGTTTGCAATTTCTGCGGAAGATGAACAGGAATAGCGAGAACCAATGAGAGGCTAGCTGGAGGTGTCTGGACGGGCAAATTTAACTCTCATTTCCCACCAGGAAGAGGAATGAACCAAAGGCTCAGCGTGCCGGGCCGGAACCAGATTAGGGCCTGAAGCCATCCTGCGGTGTTGCGGACAGGTCACAAGAAAGCGAGTTGAACAAAGGAGCTCAGGGGCACTGTAATTCACAAACCTGCAGAGTTATAAATGACAGCTATCGTCCAAAAATAGACTGAAGGAAGGCTGCCAAGAGGACTTGAAAGCGGGGCAGAATTGCAGGAAACCAATTTCAGAAGGTAGACTGGAATTGCATTGAAAGCATAGGAAAAGAGGCAGAACGTCCACAATGATGCACTTGGCCAAAAAGGGCGTATGCGTTTTTTCCTGAATATATTCAGGAAAAAACGCATACGCCCTTTTTGGCCAACCAAGCAAGTTTGCAAAGGAAATCTGCACTACAATGAAGTCTCACTTCCCCCCGGTCAAAAGGGCCATCTGAAAAAAGTGTAAAATCCAGAAAGGCAACAGGCCATTGAGAACTGGGAGCCTTGTTATGCTGATGGGCGGGATGTAAATTGCCAACAGACACTTGGGAGAAGTGTATGGTGTTTCCTGAAACATCTAAAAAACAAAGCAACAGAGCCTAGGGCCCTTCCACTTATGGTCCTATAGCTTAGGGAAATTAAAATCAAAAAGACACAGCCACCCCAAAGTTTGGAACGGCTCTGTTTACAAGAACCTCGTTTACAGTACAAGTTCAACATCGCAGAAAGTGAAAAATGGATAAAGAAGTTGTGGTATTCACTTACAAAGCAATATCACTCAGCAATGAAATCTATGTCATCAGGCCCTTAGCAGCACAATGAGTGGATTCAGGTATGATGATTCTAACTGAAATAAGTCACACAGAAAAAGAAACATCATAAGATATCAGTAATACACGGAATGGAAACTTGGCTACACAGGAACTGAATTACAGAACAGAACAGGGTCTCAAATTTAGAAAACAACTTATGCTTGCTTAAGGGTAAAGGTGAGTTGGGGTGCTGCATAAAACCAGAGATTGAAATGAGCACAGATAAAGTTCCTTAAGCCAAATATGGAATAGACAAGAGCTACTCCTTGCTCAACGAAATGGACTCAACACCGCATATTAAACGCCTAAGAATGTACCTGACTTGTAAGTATCTTAAAACCTATGGATTGCTATGTCTCCGAAAGAGAATCAAGCATGTGTACAGGGGCATAAACGCAGCAGTGATAGGATTGGAGAGGTTCGGTGAGCAAATGAAGACCCTTTGAAGTCATATTGCATGGTACCCATTCCACGGGTTTCAACTACCCAGGTTTAAGGTATTCTTCCTTCAGCTAAAACATGCATGTGGAACCTAGAGTATGATCAACCATGTGATCGGGAGACGTGTTCAAATATGTCTCAGTTTTCCTCCCCTGGTACTCGGGTGCAACATTCCAGACGCTTTACTAACACTCTCCCCACTTGGAGAGTCAGTCCCTTTAACCTCCTGTTTGGCCCAGTTTGCAATTTCTGCGGAAGATGAACAGGAATAGCGAGAACCAATGAGAGGCTAGCTGGAGGTGTCTGGACGGGCAAATTTAACTCTCATTTCCCACCAGGAAGAGGAATGAACCAAACGCTCAGCGTGCCGTGCCGGAACCAGATTAGGGCCTGAAGCCATCCTGCGGTGTTGCGGCCAGGTCACAAGAAAGCGAGTTGAAGAAAGGAGCTCAGGGGCACTGTAATTCACAAACCTGCAGAGTTATAAATGACAGCTATCGTCCAAAAATAGACTGAAGTAAGGCTGCCAAGAGGACTTGAAAGCGGGGCAGAATTGCAGGAAACCGATTTCAGGAGGTAGACTGGAATTGCATTGAAAGCATAGGAAAAGAGGCAGAACGTCCACAATGATGCACTTGGCCAAAAAGGGCGTATGCGTTTTTTCCTGAATATATTCAGGAAAAAACGCATACGCCCTTTTTGGCCAACCAAGCAAGCTTGCAAAGGAAATCTGCACTACAATGAAGTCTCACTACCCCCCGGTCAAAAGGGCCATCTGTAAAAAGTGTAAAATCCAGAAAGGCAGGACAGGCCATGGAGAACTGGGAGCCTTGTTATGCTGATGGGCGGGATGTAAATTGCCAACAACCCCTCGGGAGAAGTGTATGGTGTTTCCTGAAACATCTAAAAAACAAAGCAACAGAACCTAGGGCACTTCCACTTATGGTCCTATAGCTTAGGGAAATTAAAATCAAAAAGACACAGCCACCCCAAAGTTTGGAACGGCTCTGTTTACAAGAACCTCGTTTACAGTACAAGTTCAACATCGCAGAAAGTGAAAAATGGATAAAGAAGTTGTGGTATTCACTTACAAAGCAATATCACTCAGCAATGAAATCTATGTCATCAGGCCCTTAGCAGCACAATGAGTGGATTCAGGTATGATGATTCTAACTGAAATAAGTCACACAGAAAAAGAAACATCATAAGATATCAGTAATACATGGAATGGAAACTTGGCTACACAGGAACTGAATTACAGAACAGAACAGGGTCTCAAATTTAGAAAACCAACTTATGCTTGCTTAAGGGGAAAGGTGAGTTGGGGTGCTGCATAAAACCAGAGATTGAAATGAGCACAGATAAAGTTCCTTAAGTCAAATATGGAATAGACAAGAGCTACTCCTTGCTCAACGAAATGGACTCAACACCGCATATTAAACGCCTAAGAATGTACCTGACTAGTAAGTATCGTAAAACCTATGGATTGCTATGTCTCCGAAAGAGAATCAAGCATGTGTACAGGGGCATAAACGCAGCAGTGATAGGATTGGAGAGGTTCGGTGAGCAAATGAAGACCCTTTGAAGTCATATTGCATGGTACCCATTCCACGGGTCTCAACTCTCCAGGTTTAAGGTATTCTTCCTTCAGCTAAAACATGCATGTGGAACCCAAGTATGATCAACCATGTGAACGGGAGACGTGTTCAAATATGTCTCAGTTTTCCTCCCCTGGTACTCGGGTGCAACATTCCAGACGCTTTACTAACACTCTCCCCACTTGGAGAGTCAGCGCCTTTAACCTCCTGTTTGGCCCAGTTTGCAATTTCTGCGGAAGATGAACAGGAATAGCGAGAACCAATGAGAGGCTAGCTGAAGGTGTCTGGACGGGCAAATTTAACTCTCATTTCCCACCAGGAAGAGGAAATAACCAAAGGCTCAGCGTGCCGTGCCGGAACCAGATTAGGGCCTGAAGCCATCCTGCGGTGTTGCGGCCAGCTCACAAGAAAGCAAGTTGAAGAAAGGAGCTCAGGGGCACTGTAATTCACAAACCTGCAGAGTTATAAATGACAGCTATCGTCCAAAAATAGACTGAAGTAAGGCTGCCAAGAGGACTTGAAAGCGGGGCAGAATTGCAGGAAACCGATTTCAGGAGGTAGACTGGAATTGCATTGAAAGCATAGGAAAAGAGGCAGAACGTCCACAATGATGCACTTGGCCAAAAAGGGCGTATGCGTTTTTTCCTGAATATATTCAGGAAAAAACGCATACGCCCTTTTTGGCCAACCAAGCAAGCTTGCAAAGGAAATCTGCACTACAATGAAGTCTCACTACCCCCCGGTCAAAAGGGCCATCTGAAAAAAGTGTAAAATCCAGAAAGGCAGGACAGGCCATGGAGAACTGGGAGCCTTGTTATGCTGATGGGCGGGATGTAAATTGCCAACAACCACTCAGGAGAAGTGTATGGTGTTTCCTGAAACATCTAAAAAACAAAGCAACAGAACCTAGGGCACTTCCACTTATGGTCCTATAGCTTAGGGAAATTAAAATCAAAAAGACACAGCCACCCCAAAGTTTGGAACGGCTCTGTTTACAAGAACCTCGTTTACAGTACAAGTTCAACATCGCAGAAAGTGAAAAATGGATAAAGAAGTTGTGGTATTTACTTACAAAGCAATATCACTCAGCAATGAAATCTGTGTCATCAGGCCCTTAGCAGCACAATGAGTGGATTCAGGTATGATGATTCTAACTGAAATAAGTCACACAGAAAAAGAAACATCATAAGATATCAGTAATACACGGAATGGAAACTTGGCTACACAGGAACTGAATTACAGAACAGAACAGGGTCTCAAATTTAGAAAAACAACTTATGCTTGCTTAAGGGTAAAGGTGAGTTGGGGTGCTGCATAAAACCAGAGATTGAAATGAGCACAGATAAAGTTCCTTAAGCCAAATATGGAATAGACAAGAGCTACTCCTTGCTCAACGAAATGGACTCAACACCCCATATTAAACGCCTAAGAATGTACCTGACTAGTAAGTATCTTAAAACCTATGGATTGCTATGTCTCCGAAAGAGAATCAAGCATGTGTACAGGGGCATAAACGCAGCAGTGATAGGATTGGAGAGGTTCGGTGAGCAAATGAAGACCCTTTGAAGTCATATTGCATGGTACCCATTCCACGGGTTTCAACTACCCAGGTTTAAGATATTCTTCCTTCAGCTAAAACATGCATGTGGAACCTAGAGTATGATCAACCATGTGATCGGGAGACGTGTTCAAATATGTCTCAGTTTTCCTCCCCTGGTACTCGGGTGCAACATTCCAGACGCTTTACTAACACTCTCCCCACTTGGAGAGTCAGTCCCTTTAACCTCCTGTTTGGCCCAGTTTGCAATTTCTGCGGAAGATGAACAGGAATAGCGAGAACCAATGAGAGGCTAGCTGGAGGTGTCTGGACGGGCAAATTTAACTCTCATTTCCCACCAGGAAGAGGAATTAACCAAAGGCTCAGTGTGCCGGGCCGGAACCAGATTAGGGCCTGAAGCCATCCTGCGGTGTTGCGGCCAGGTCACAAGAAATCGAGTTGAAGAAAGGAGCTCAGGGGCACTGTAATTCACAAACCTGCAGAGTTATAAATGACAGCTATCGTCCAAAAATAGACTGAAGTAAGGCTGCCAAGAGGACTTGAAAGCGGGGCAGAATTGCAGGAAACCGATTTCAGGAGGTAGACTGGAATTGCATTGAAAGCATAGGAAAAGAGGCAGAACGTCCACAATGATGCACTTGGCCAAAAAGGGCGTATGCGTTTTTTCCTGAATATATTCAGGAAAAAACGCATACGCCCTTTTTGGCCAACCAAGCAAGCTTGCAAAGGAAATCTGCACTACAATGAAGTCTCACTTCCCCCCGGTCAAAAGGGCCATCTGAAAAAAGTGTAAAATCCAGAAAGGCAGGACAGGCCATGGAGAACTGGGAGCCTTGTTATGCTGATGGGCGGGATGTAAATTGCCAACAGACACTCGGGAGAAGTGTATGGTGTTTCCTGAAACATCTAAAAAACAAAGCAACAGAGCCTAGGGCACTGCCACTTATGGTCCTATAGCTTAGGGAAATTAAAATCAAAAAGACACAGCCACCCCAAACTTTCGAACGGCTCTGTTTACAAGAACCTCGTTTACAGTACAAGTTCAACATCGCAGAAAGTGAAAAATGGATAAAGAAGTTGTGGTATTTACTTACAAAGCAATATCACTCAGCAATGAAATCTGTGTCATCAGGCCCTTAGCAGCACAATGAGTGGATTCAGGTATGATGATTCTAACTGAAATAAGTCACACAGAAAAAGAAACATCATAAGATATCAGTAATACACGGAATGTAAACTTGGCTACACAGGAACTGAATTACAGAACACAACAGGGTCTCAAATTTAGAAAACCAACTTATTCTTGCTTAAGGGTAAAGGTGAGTTGGGGTGCTGCATAAAACCAGAGATTGAAATGAGCACAGATAAAGTTCCTTAAGCCAAATATGGAATAGACAAGAGCTACTCCTTGCTCAACGAAATGGACTCAACACCGCATATTAAACGCCTAAGAATGTACCTGACTTGTAAGTATCTTAAAACCTATGGATTGCTATGTCTCCGAAAGAGAATCAAGCATGTGTACAGGGGCATAAACGCAGCAGTGATAGGATTGGAGAGGTTCGGTGAGCAAATGAAGACCCTTTGAAGTCATATTGCATGGTACCCATTCCACGGGTTTCAACTACCCAGGTTTAAGTTATTCTTCCTTCAGCTAAAACATGCATGTGGAACCTAGAGTATGATCAACCATGTGATCGGGAGACGTGTTCAAATATGTCTCAGTTTTCTTCCCTTGGTACTCGGGTGCAACATTCCAGACGCTTTACTAACACTCTCCCCACTTGGAGAGTCAGCGCCTTTAACCTCCTGTTTGGCCCAGTTTGCAATTTCTGCGGAAGATGAACAGGAATAGCGAGAACCAATGAGAGGCTAGCTGGAGGTGTCTGGACGGGCAAATTTAACTCTCATTTCCCACCAGGAAGAGGAATGAACCAAAGGCTCAGCGTGCCGGGCCGGAACCAGATTAGGGCCTGAAGCCATCCTGCGGTGTTGCGGACAGGTCACAAGAAAGCGAGTTGAACAAAGGAGCTCAGGGGCACTGTAATTCACAAACCTGCAGAGTTATAAATGACAGCTATCGTCCAAAAATAGACTGAAGGAAGGCTGCCAAGAGGACTTGAAAGCGGGGCAGAATTGCAGGAAACCAATTTCAGAAGGTAGACTGGAATTGCATTGAAAGCATAGGAAAAGAGGCAGAACGTCCACAATGATGCACTTGGCCAAAAAGGGCGTATGCGTTTTTTCCTGAATATATTCAGGAAAAAACGCATACGCCCTTTTTGGCCAACCAAGCAAGTTTGCAAAGGAAATCTGCACTACAATGAAGTCTCACTTCCCCCCGGTCAAAAGGGCCATCTGAAAAAAGTGTAAAATCCAGAAAGGCAACAGGCCATTGAGAACTGGGAGCCTTGTTATGCTGATGGGCGGGATGTAAATTGCCAACAGACACTTGGGAGAAGTGTATGGTGTTTCCTGAAACATCTAAAAAACAAAGCAACAGAGCCTAGGGCCCTTCCACTTATGGTCCTATAGCTTAGGGAAATTAAAATCAAAAAGACACAGCCACCCCAAAGTTTGGAACGGCTCTGTTTACAAGAACCTCGTTTACAGTACAAGTTCAACATCGCAGAAAGTGAAAAATGGATAAAGAAGTTGTGGTATTCACTTACAAAGCAATATCACTCAGCAATGAAATCTATGTCATCAGGCCCTTAGCAGCACAATGAGTGGATTCAGGTATGATGATTCTAACTGAAATAAGTCACACAGAAAAAGAAACATCATAAGATATCAGTAATACATGGAATGGAAACTTGGCTACACAGGAACTGAATTACAGAACAGAACAGGGTCTCAAATTTAGAAAACCAACTTATGCTTGCTTAAGGGGAAAGGTGAGTTGGGGTGCTGCATAAAACCAGAGATTGAAATGAGCACAGATAAAGTTCCTTAAGTCAAATATGGAATAGACAAGAGCTACTCCTTGCTCAACGAAATGGACTCAACACCGCATATTAAACGCCTAAGAATGTACCTGACTAGTAAGTATCGTAAAACCTATGGATTGCTATGTCTCCGAAAGAGAATCAAGCATGTGTACAGGGGCATAAACGCAGCAGTGATAGGATTGGAGAGGTTCGGTGAGCAAATGAAGACCCTTTGAAGTCATATTGCATGGTACCCATTCCACGGGTCTCAACTCTCCAGGTTTAAGGTATTCTTCCTTCAGCTAAAACATGCATGTGGAACCCAAGTATGATCAACCATGTGAACGGGAGACGTGTTCAAATATGTCTCAGTTTTCCTCCCCTGGTACTCGGGTGCAACATTCCAGACGCTTTACTAACACTCTCCCCACTTGGAGAGTCAGCGCCTTTAACCTCCTGTTTGGCCCAGTTTGCAATTTCTGCGGAAGATGAACAGGAATAGCGAGAACCAATGAGAGGCTAGCTGAAGGTGTCTGGACGGGCAAATTTAACTCTCATTTCCCACCAGGAAGAGGAAATAACCAAAGGCTCAGCGTGCCGTGCCGGAACCAGATTAGGGCCTGAAGCCATCCTGCGGTGTTGCGGCCAGCTCACAAGAAAGCAAGTTGAAGAAAGGAGCTCAGGGGCACTGTAATTCACAAACCTGCAGAGTTATAAATGACAGCTATCGTCCAAAAATAGACTGAAGTAAGGCTGCCAAGAGGACTTGAAAGCGGGGCAGAATTGCAGGAAACCGATTTCAGGAGGTAGACTGGAATTGCATTGAAAGCATAGGAAAAGAGGCAGAACGTCCACAATGATGCACTTGGCCAAAAAGGGCGTATGCGTTTTTTCCTGAATATATTCAGGAAAAAACGCATACGCCCTTTTTGGCCAACCAAGCAAGCTTGCAAAGGAAATCTGCACTACAATGAAGTCTCACTACCCCCCGGTCAAAAGGGCCATCTGAAAAAAGTGTAAAATCCAGAAAGGCAGGACAGGCCATGGAGAACTGGGAGCCTTGTTATGCTGATGGGCGGGATGTAAATTGCCAACAACCACTCAGGAGAAGTGTATGGTGTTTCCTGAAACATCTAAAAAACAAAGCAACAGAACCTAGGGCACTTCCACTTATGGTCCTATAGCTTAGGGAAATTAAAATCAAAAAGACACAGCCACCCCAAAGTTTGGAACGGCTCTGTTTACAAGAACCTCGTTTACAGTACAAGTTCAACATCGCAGAAAGTGAAAAATGGATAAAGAAGTTGTGGTATTTACTTACAAAGCAATATCACTCAGCAATGAAATCTGTGTCATCAGGCCCTTAGCAGCACAATGAGTGGATTCAGGTATGATGATTCTAACTGAAATAAGTCACACAGAAAAAGAAACATCATAAGATATCAGTAATACACGGAATGGAAACTTGGCTACACAGGATCTGAATTACAGAACAGAACAGGGTCTCAAATTTAGAAAAACAACTTATGCTTGCTTAAGGGTAAAGGTGAGTTGGGGTGCTGCATAAAACCAGAGATTGAAATGAGCACAGATAAAGTTCCTTAAGCCAAATATGGAATAGACAAGAGCTACTCCTTGCTCAACGAAATGGACTCAACACCCCATATTAAACGCCTAAGAATGTACCTGACTAGTAAGTATCTTAAAACCTATGGATTGCTATGTCTCCGAAAGAGAATCAAGCATGTGTACAGGGGCATAAACGCAGCAGTGATAGGATTGGAGAGGTTCGGTGAGCAAATGAAGACCCTTTGAAGTCATATTGCATGGTACCCATTCCACGGGTTTCAACTACCCAGGTTTAAGATATTCTTCCTTCAGCTAAAACATGCATGTGGAACCTAGAGTATGATCAACCATGTGATCGGGAGACGTGTTCAAATATGTCTCAGTTTTCCTCCCCTGGTACTCGGGTGCAACATTCCAGACGCTTTACTAACACTCTCCCCACTTGGAGAGTCAGTCCCTTTAACCTCCTGTTTGGCCCAGTTTGCAATTTCTGCGGAAGATGAACAGGAATAGCGAGAACCAATGAGAGGCTAGCTGGAGGTGTCTGGACGGGCAAATTTAACTCTCATTTCCCACCAGGAAGAGGAATTAACCAAAGGCTCAGTGTGCCGGGCCGGAACCAGATTAGGGCCTGAAGCCATCCTGCGGTGTTGCGGCCAGGTCACAAGAAATCGAGTTGAAGAAAGGAGCTCAGGGGCACTGTAATTCACAAACCTGCAGAGTTATAAATGACAGCTATCGTCCAAAAATAGACTGAAGTAAGGCTGCCAAGAGGACTTGAAAGCGGGGCAGAATTGCAGGAAACCGATTTCAGGAGGTAGACTGGAATTGCATTGAAAGCATAGGAAAAGAGGCAGAACGTCCACAATGATGCACTTGGCCAAAAAGGGCGTATGCGTTTTTTCCTGAATATATTCAGGAAAAAACGCATACGCCCTTTTTGGCCAACCAAGCAAGCTTGCAAAGGAAATCTGCACTACAATGAAGTCTCACTTCCCCCCGGTCAAAAGGGCCATCTGAAAAATGTGTAAAATCCAGAAAGGCAACAGGCCATTGAGAACTGGGAGCCTTGTTATGCTGATGGGCGGGATGTAAATTGCCAACAGACACTTGGGAGAAGTGTATGGTGTTTCCTGAAACATCTAAAAAACAAAGCAACAGAGCCTAGGGCACTTCCACTTATGGTCCTATAGCTTAGGGAAATTAAAATCAAAAAGACACAGCCACCCCAAAGTTTGGAACGGCTCTGTGTACAAGAACCTCGTTTACAGTACAAGTTCAACATCGCAGAAAGTGAAAAATGGATAAAGAAGTTGTGGTATTCACTTACAAAGCAATATCACTCAGCAATGAAATCTATGTCATCAGGCCCTTAGCATCACAATGAGTGGATTCAGGTATGATGATTCTAACTGAAATAAGTCACACAGAAAAAGAAACATCATAAGATATCAGTAATACACGGAATGGAAACTTGGCTACACAGGAACTGAATTACAGAACAGAACAGGGTCTCAAATTTAGAAAAACAACTTATGCTTGCTTAAGGGGAAAGGTGAGTTGGGGTGCTGCATAAAACCAGAGATTGAAATGAGCACAGATAAAGTTCCTTAAGTCAAATATGGAATAGACAAGAGCTACTCCTTGCTCAATGAAATGGACTCAACACCGCATATTAAACGCCTAAGAATGTACCTGACTAGTAAGTATCTTAAAACCTATGGATTGCTATGTCTCCGAAAGAGAATCAAGCATGTGTACAGGGGCATAAACGCAGCAGTGATAGGATTGGAGAGGTTCGGTGAGCAAATGAAGACCCTTTGAAGTCATATTGCATGGTACCCATTCCACGGGTTTCAACTACCCAGGTTTAAGGTATTCTTCCTTCAGCTAAAACATGCATGTGGAACCTAGAGTATGATCAACCATGTGATCGGGAGACGTGTTCAAATATGTCTCAGTTTTCGTACCCTGGTACTCGGGTGCAACATTCCAGACGCTTTACTAACACTCTCCCCACTTGGAGAGTCAGTCCCTTTAACCTCCTGTTTGGCCCAGTTTGCAATTTCTGCGGAAGATGAACAGGAATGGCGAGAACCAATGAGAGGCTAGCTGGAGGTGTCTGGACGGGCAAATTTAACTCTCATTTCCCACCAGGAAGAGGAATTAACCAAAGGCTCAGCGTGCCGGGCCGGAACCAGATTAGGGCCTGAAGCCATCCTGCGGTGTTGCGGCCAGGTCACAAGAAAGCGAGTTGAAGAAAGGAGCTCAGGGGCACTGTAATTCACAAACCTGCAGAGTTATAAATGACAGCTATCGTCCAAAAATAGACTGAAGTAAGGCTGCCAAGAGGACTTGAAAGCGGGGCAGAATTGCAGGAAACCGATTTCAGGAGGTAGACTGGAATTGCATTGAAAGCATAGGAAAAGAGGCAGAACGTCCACAATGATGCACTTGGCCAAAAAGGGCGTATGCGTTTTTTCCTGAATATATTCAGGAAAAAACGCATACGCCCTTTTTGGCCAACCAAGCAAGCTTGCAAAGGAAATCTGCACTACAATGAAGTCTCACTTCCCCCCGGTCAAAAGGGCCATCTGAAAAAAGTGTAAAATCCAGAAAGGCAGGACAGGCCATGGAGAACTGGGAGCCTTGTTATGCTGATGGGCGGGATGTAAATTGCCAACAGACACTCGGGAGAAGTGTATGGTGTTTCCTGAAACATCTAAAAAACAAAGCAACAGAACCTAGGGCACTTCCACTTATGGTCCTATAGCTTAGGGAAATTAAAATCAAAAAGACACAGCCACCCCAAAGTTTGGAACGGCTCTGTTTACAAGAACCTCGTTTACAGTACAAGTTCAACATCGCAGAAAGTGAAAAATGGATAAAGAAGTTGTGGTATTTACTTACAAAGCAATATCACTCAGCAATGAAATCTGTGTCATCAGGCCCTTAGCAGCACAATGAGTGGATTCAGGTATGATGATTCTAACTGAAATAAGTCACACAGAAAAAGAAACATCATAAGATATCAGTAATACACGGAATGTAAACTTGGCTACACAGGAACTGAATTACAGAACACAACAGGGTCTCAAATTTAGAAAACCAACTTATTCTTGCTTAAGGGTAAAGGTGAGTTGGGGTGCTGCATAAAACCAGAGATTGAAATGAGCACAGATAAAGTTCCTTAAGCCAAATATGGAATAGACAAGAGCTACTCCTTGCTCAACGAAATGGACTCAACACCGCATATTAAACGCCTAAGAATGTACCTGACTTGTAAGTATCTTAAAACCTATGGATTGCTATGTCTCCGAAAGAGAATCAAGCATGTGTACAGGGGCATAAACGCAGCAGTGATAGGATTGGAGAGGTTCGGTGAGCAAATGAAGACCCTTTGAAGTCATATTGCATGGTACCCATTCCACGGGTTTCAACTACCCAGGTTTAAGTTATTCTTCCTTCAGCTAAAACATGCATGTGGAACCTAGAGTATGATCAACCATGTGATCGGGAGACGTGTTCAAATATGTCTCAGTTTTCTTCCCTTGGTACTCGGGTGCAACATTCCAGACGCTTTACTAACACTCTCCCCACTTGGAGAGTCAGTCCCTTTAACCTCCTGTTTGGCCCAGTTTGCAATTTCTGCGGAAGATGAACAGGAATAGCGAGAACCAATGAGAGGCTAGCTGGAGGTGTCTGGACGGGCAAATTTAACTCTCATTTCCCACCAGGAAGAGGAATTAACCAAAGGCTCAGCGTGCCGTGCCGGAACCAGATTAGGGCCTGAAGCCATCCTGCGGTGTTGCGGCCAGGTCACAAGAAAGCAAGTTGAAGAAAGGAGCTCAGGGGCACTGTAATTCACAAACCTGCAGAGTTATAAATGACAGCTATCGTCCAAAAATAGACTGAAGTAAGGCTGCCAAGAGGACTTGAAAGCGGGGCAGAATTGCAGGAAACCGATTTCAGGAGGTAGACTGGAATTGCATTGAAAGCATAGGAAAAGAGGCAGAACGTCCACAATGATGCACTTGGCCAAAAAGGGCGTATGCGTTTTTTCCTGAATATATTCAGGAAAAAACGCATACGCCCTTTTTGGCCAACCAAGCAAGCTTGCAAAGGAAATCTGCACTACAATGAAGTCTCACTTCCCCCCGGTCAAAAGGGCCATCTGAAGAAAGTGTAAAATCCAGAAAGGCAGGACAGGCCATGGAGAACTGGGAGCCTTGTTATGCTGATGGGCGTGATGTAAATTGCCAAGAGACACTCGGGAGAAGTGTATGGTGTTTCCTGAAACATGTAAAAAACAAAGCAACAGAACCTAGGGCACTGCCACTTATGGTCCTATAGCTTAGGGAATTTAAAATCAAAAAGACACAGCCACCCCAAAGTTTGGGACGCCTCTGTTTACAAGAACCTCGTTTACAGTACAAGTTCAACATCGCAGAAAGTGAAAAATGGATAAAGAAGTTGTGGTATTTACTTACAAAGCAATATCACTCAGCAATGAAATCTATGTCATCAGGCCCTTAGCATCACAATGAGTGGATTCAGGTATGATGATTCTAACTGAAATAAGTCACACAGAAAAAGAAACATCATAAGATATCAGTAATACATGGAATGTAAACTTGGCTACACAGGAACTGAATTACAGAACAGAACAGGGTCTCAAATTTAGAAAACCAACTTATGCTTGCTTAAGGGTAAAGGTGAGTTGGGGTGCTGCATAAAACCAGAGATTGAAATGAGCACAGATAAAGTTCCTTAAGTCAAATATGGAATAGACAAGAGCTACTCCTTGCTCAACGAAATGGACTCAACACCCCATATTAAACGCCTAAGAATGTACCTGACTAGTAAGTATCGTAAAACCTATGGATTGCTATGTCTCCGAAAGAGAATCAAGCATGTGTACAGGGGCATAAACGCAGCAGTGATAGGATTGGAGAGGTTCGGTGAGCAAATGAAGACCCTTTGAAGTCATATTGCATGGTACCCATTTCACGGGTCTCAACTCTCCAGGTTTAAGGTATTCTTCCTTCAGCTAAAACATGCATGTGGAACCCAAGTATGATCAACCATGTGAACGGGAGACGTGTTCAAATATGTCTCAGTTTTCCTCCCCTGGTACTCGGGTGCAACATTCCAGACGCTTTACTAACACTCTCCCCACTTGGAGAGTCAGTCCCTTTAACCTCCTGTTTGGCCCAGTTTGCAATTTCTGCGGAAGATGAACAGGAATAGCGAGAACCAATGAGAGGCTAGCTGGAGGTGTCTGGACGGGCAAATTTAACTCTCATTTCCCACCAGGAAGAGGAATTAACCAAAGGCTCAGCATGCCGGGCCGGAACCAGATTAGGGCCTGAAGCCATCCTGCGGTGTTGCGGCCAGATCACAAGAAAGCGAGTTGAAGAAAGGAGCTCAGGGGCACTGCAATTCACAAACCTGCAGAGTTATAAATGACAGCTATCGTCCAAAAATAGACTGAAGTAAGGCTGCCAAGAGGACTTGAAAGCGGGGCAGAATTGCAGGAAACCGATTTCAGGAGGTAGACTGGAATTGCATTGAAAGCATAGGAAAAGAGGCAGAACGTCCACAATGATGCACTTGGCCAAAAAGGGCGTATGCGTTTTTTCCTGAATATATTCAGGAAAAAACGCATACGCCCTTTTTGGCCAACCAAGCAAGCTTGCAAAGGAAATCTGCACTACAATGAAGTCTCACTTCCCCCCGGTCAAAAGGGCCATCTGAAAAAAGTGTAAAATCCAGAAAGGCAGGACAGGCCATGGAGAACTGGGAGCCTTGTTATGCTGATGGGCGGGATGTAAATTGCCAACAGACACTCGGGAGAAGTGTATGGTGTTTCCTGAAACATGTAAAAAACAAAGCAACAGAGCCTAGGGCCCTTCCACTTATGGTCCTATAGCTTAGGGAAATTAAAATCAAAAAGACACAGCCACCCCAAAGTTTGGGACGCCTCTGTTTACAAGAACCTCGTTTACAGTACAAGTTCAACATCGCAGAAAGTGAAAAATGGATAAAGAAGTTGTGGTATTTACTTACAAAGCAATATCACTCAGCAATGAAATCTATGTCATCAGGCCCTTAGCATCACAATGAGTGGATTCAGGTATGATGATTCTAACTGAAATAAGTCACACAGAAAAAGAAACATCATAAGATATCAGTAATACACGGAATGGAAACTTGGCTACACAGGAACTGAATTACAGAACAGAACAGGGTCTCAAATTTAGAAAACCAACTTATGCTTGCTTAAGGGTAAAGGTGAGTTGGGGTGCTGCATAAAACCAGAGATTGAAATGAGCACAGATAAAGTTCCTTAAGTCAAATATGGAATAGACAAGAGCTACTCCTTGCTCAACGAAATGGACTCAACACCGCATATTAAACGCCTAAGAATGTACCTGACTAGTAAGTATCGTAAAACCTATGGATTGCTATGTCTCCAAAAGAGTATCAAGCATGTGTACAGGGGCATAAACGCAGCAGTGATAGGATTGGAGAGGTTCGGTGAGCAAATGAAGACCCTTTGAAGTCATATTGCATGGTACCCATTACACGGGTCTCAACTCTCCAGGTTTAAGGTATTCTTCCTTCAGCTAAAACATGCATGTGGAACCCAAGTATGATCAACCATGTGAACGGGAGACGTGTTCAAATATGTCTCAGTTTTCCTCCCCTGGTACTCGGGTGCAACATTCCAGACGCTTTACTAACACTCTCCCCACTTGGAGAGTCAGCGCCTTTAACCTCCTGTTTGGCCCAGTTTGCAATTTCTGCAGAAGATGAACAGGAATAGCGAGAACCAATGAGAGGCTAGCTGGAGGTGTCTAGACGGGAAAATTATTCCTGAATATATTCAGGAAAAAACGCATACGCCCTTTTTGGCCAACCAAGCAAGCTTGCAAAGGAAATCTGCACTACAATGAAGTCTCACTTCCCCCCGGTCAAAAGGGCCATCTGAAAAAAGTGTAAAATCCGGAAAGGCAGGACAGGCCATGGAGAACTGGGAGCCTTGTTATGCTGATGGGCGGGATGTAAATTGCCAACAGACACTCGGGAGAAGTGTATGGTGTTTCCTGAAACATCTAAAAAACAAAGCAACAGAGCCTAGGGCACTGCCGCTTCTGGTCCTATAGCTTAGGGAAATTAAAATCAAAAAGACACAGCCACCCCAAAGTTTGGGACGCCTCTGTTTACAAGAACCTCGCTTACAGTACAAGTTCAACATCGCAGAAAGTGAAAAATGGATAAAGAAGTTGTGGTATTTACTTACAAAGCAATATCACTCAGCAATGAAATCTATGTCATCAGGCCCTTAGCATCACAATGAGTGGATTCAGGTATGATGATTCTAACTGAAATAAGTCACACAGAAAAAGAAACATCATAAGATATCAGTAATACATGGAATGTAAACTTGGCTACACAGGAACTGAATTACAGAACAGAACAGGGTCTCAAATTTAGAAAACCAACTTATGCTTGCTTAAGGGTAAAGGTGAGTTGGGGTGCTGCATAAAACCAGAGATTGAAATGAGCACAGATAAAGTTCCTTAAGTCAAATATGGAATAGACAAGAGCTACTCCTTGCTCAACGAAATGGACTCAACACCCCATATTAAACGCCTAAGAATGTACCTGACTTGTAAGTATCGTAAAACCTATGGATTGCTATGTCTCCGAAAGAGAATCAAGCATGTGTACAGGGGCATAAACGCAGCAGTGATAGGATTGGAGAGGTTCGGTGAGCAAATGAAGACCCTTTGAAGTCATATTGCATGGTACCCATTTCACGGGTCTCAACTCTCCAGGTTTAAGGTATTCTTCCTTCAGCTAAAACATGCATGTGGAACCCAAGTATGATCAACCATGTGAACGGGAGACGTGTTCAAATATGTCTCAGTTTTCCTCCCCTGTTACTCGGGTGCAACATTCCAGACGCTTTACTAACACTCTCCCCACTTGGAGAGTCAGTCCCTTTAACCTCCTGTTTGGCCCAGTTTGCAATTTCTGCGGAAGATGAACAGGAATAGCGAGAACCAATGAGAGGCTAGCTGGAGGTGTCTGGACGGGCAAATTTAACTCTCATTTCCCACCAGGAAGAGGAATTAACCAAAGGCTCAGCATGCCGGGCCGGAACCAGATTAGGGCCTGAAGCCATCCTGCGGTGTTGCGGCCAGATCACAAGAAAGCGAGTTGAAGAAAGGAGCTCAGGGGCACTGCAATTCACAAACCTGCAGAGTTATAAATGACAGCTATCGTCCAAAAATAGACTGAAGTAAGGCTGCCAAGAGGACTTGAAAGCGGGGCAGAATTGCAGGAAACCGATTTCAGGAGGTAGACTGGAATTGCATTGAAAGCATAGGAAAAGAGGCAGAACGTCCACAATGATGCACTTGGCCAAAAAGGGCGTATGCGTTTTTTCCTGAATATATTCAGGAAAAAACGCATACGCCCTTTTTGGCCAACCAAGCAAGCTTGCAAAGGAAATCTGCACTACAATGAAGTCTCACTTCCCCCCGGTCAAAAGGGCCATCTGAAAAAAGTGTAAAATCCAGAAAGGCAGGACAGGCCATGGAGAACTGGGAGCCTTGTTATGCTGATGGGCGGGATGTAAATTGCCAACAGACACTCGGGAGAAGTGTATGGTGTTTCCTGAAACATGTAAAAAACAAAGCAACAGAGCCTAGGGCACAGCCACTTATGGTCCTATAGCTTAGGGAAATTAAAATCAAAAAGACACAGCCACCCCAAAGTTTGGGACGCCTCTGTTTACAAGAACCTCGTTTACAGTACAAGTTCAACATCGCAGAAAGTGAAAAATGGATAAAGAAGTTGTGGTATTTACTTACAAAGCAATATCACTCAGCAATGAAATCTATGTCATCAGGCCCTTAGCATCACAATGAGTGGATTCAGGTATGATGATTCTAACTGAAATAAGTCACACAGAAAAAGAAACATCATAAGATATCAGTAATACACGGAATGGAAACTTGGCTACACAGGAACTGAATTACAGAACAGAACAGGGTCTCAAATTTAGAAAACCAACTTATGCTTGCTTAAGGGTAAAGGTGAGTTGGGGTGCTGCATAAAACCAGAGATTGAAATGAGCACAGATAAAGTTCCTTAAGTCAAATATGGAATAGACAAGAGCTACTCCTTGCTCAACGAAATGGACTCAACACCGCATATTAAACGCCTAAGAATGTACCTGACTAGTAAGTATCGTAAAACCTATGGATTGCTATGTCTCCAAAAGAGTATCAAGCATGTGTACAGGGGCATAAACGCAGCAGTGATAGGATTGGAGAGGTTCGGTGAGCAAATGAAGACCCTTTGAAGTCATATTGCATGGTACCCATTACACGGGTCTCAACTCTCCAGGTTTAAGGTATTCTTCCTTCAGCTAAAACATGCATGTGGAACCCAAGTATGATCAACCATGTGAACGGGAGACGTGTTCAAATATGTCTCAGTTTTCCTCCCCTGGTACTCGGGTGCAACAATCCAGACGCTTTACTAACACTCTCCCCACTTGGAGAGTCAGCGCCTTTAACCTCCTGTTTGGCCCAGTTTGCAATTTCTGCAGAAGATGAACAGGAATAGCGAGAACCAATGAGAGGCTAGCTGGAGGTGTCTAGACGGGAAAATTATTCCTGAATATATTCAGGAAAAAACGCATACGCCCTTTTTGGCCAACCAAGCAAGCTTGCAAAGGAAATCTGCACTACAATGAAGTCTCACTTCCCCCCGGTCAAAAGGGCCATCTGAAAAAAGTGTAAAATCCGGAAAGGCAGGACAGGCCATGGAGAACTGGGAGCCTTGTTATGCTGATGGGCGGGATGTAAATTGCCAACAGACACTCGGGAGAAGTGTATGGTGTTTCCTGAAACATCTAAAAAACAAAGCAACAGAGCCTAGGGCACTGCCGCTTCTGGTCCTATAGCTTAGGGAAATTAAAATCAAAAAGACACAGCCACCCCAAAGTTTGGGACGCCTCTGTTTACAAGAACCTCGCTTACAGTACAAGTTCAACATCGCAGAAAGTGAAAAATGGATAAAGAAGTTGTGGTATTTACTTACAAAGCAATATCACTCAGCAATGAAATCTATGTCATCAGGCCCTTAGCATCACAATGAGTGGATTCAGGTATGATGATTCTAACTGAAATAAGTCACACAGAAAAAGAAACATCATAAGATATCAGTAATACACGGAATGGAAACTTGGCTACACAGGAACTGAATTACAGAACAGAACAGGGTCTCAAATTTAGAAAACCAACTTATGCTTGCTTAAGGGTAAAGGTGAGTTGGGGTGCTGCATAAAACCAGAGATTGAAATGAGCACAGATAAAGTTCCTTACGTCAAATATGAAATAGACAAGAGCTACTCCTTGCTCAACGAAATGGACTCAACACCGCATATTAAACGCCTAAGAATGTACCTGACTAGTAAGTATCGTAAAACCTATGGATTGCTATGTCTCCGAAAGAGAATCAAGCATGTGTACAGGGGCATAAACGCAGCAGTGATAGGATTGGAGAGGTTCGGTGAGCAAATGAAGACCCTTTGAAGTCATATTGCATGGTACCCATTACACGGGTCTCAACTCTCCAGGTTTAAGGTATTCTTCCTTCAGCTAAAACATGCATGTGGAACCCAAGTATGATCAACCATGTGAACGGGAGACGTGTTCAAATATGTCTCAGTTTTCCTCCCCTGGTACTCGGGTGCAACATTCCAGACGCTTTACTAACACTCTCCCCACTTGGAGAGTCAGCGCCTTTAACCTCCTGTTTGGCCCAGTTTGCAATTTCTGCGGAAGATGAACAGGAATAGCGAGAACCAATGAGAGGCTAGCTGGAGGTGTCTGGACGGGCAAATTTAACTCTCATTTCCCACCAGGAAGAGGAAATAACCAAAGGCTCAGCCTGCCGTACCGGAACCAGATTAGGGCCTGAAGCCATCCTGCGGTGTTGCGGCCAGCTCAAAAGAAAGCGAGTTGAAGAAAGGAGCTCAGGGGCACTGTAATTCACAAACCTGCAGAGTTATACATGACAGCTATCGTCCAAAAATAGACTGAAGTAAGGCTGCCAAGAGGACTTGAAAGCGGGGCAGAATTGCAGGAAACCGATTTCAGGAGGTAGACTGGAATTGCATTGAAAGCATAGGAAAAGAGGCAGAACGTCCACAATGATGCACTTGGCCAAAAAGGGCGTATGCGTTTTTTCCTGAATATATTCAGGAAAAAACGCATACGCCCTTTTTGGCCAACCAAGCAAGCTTGCAAAGGAAATCTGCACCACAATGAAGTCTCACTTCCCCCCGGTCAAAAGGGCCATCTGAAAAAAGTGTAAAATCCAGAAAGGCAGGACAGGCCATGGAGAACTGGGAGCCTTGTTATGCTGATGGGCGGGATGTAAATTGCCAACAACCACTCGGGAGAAGTGTATGGTGTTTCCTGAAACATCTAAAAAACAAAGCAACAGAACCTAGGGCACTTCCACTTATGGTCCTATAGCTTAGGGAAATTAAAATCAAAAAGACACAGCCACCCCAAAGTTTGGAACGGCTCTGTTTACAAGAACCTCGTTTACAGTACAAGTTCAACATCGCAGAAAGTGAAAAATGGATAAAGAAGTTGTGGTATTTACTTACAAAGCAATATCACTCAGCAATGAAATCTGTGTCATCAGGCCCTTAGCAGCACAATGAGTGGATTCAGGTATGATGATTCTAACTGAAGTAAGTCACACAGAAAAAGAAACATCATAAGATATCAGTAATACACGGAATGTAAACTTGGCTACACAGGAACTGAATTACAGAACAGAACAGGGTCTCAAATTTAGAAAACCAACTTATTCTTGCTTAAGGGTAAAGGTGAGTTGGGGTGCTGCATAAAACCAGAGATTGAAATGAGCACAGATAAAGTTCCTTAAGCCAAATATGGAATAGACAAGAGCTACTCCTTGCTCAACGAAATGGACTCAACACCGCATATTAAACGCCTAAGAATGTACCTGACTAGTAAGTATCTTAAAACCTATGGATTGCTATGTCTCCAAAAGAGAATCAAGCGTGTGTACAGGGGCATAAACGCAGCAGTGATAGGATTGGAGAGGTTCGGTGAGCAAATGAAGACCCTTTGAAGTCATATTGCATGGTACCCATTCCACGGGTCTCAACTCTCTAGGTTTAAGGTATTCTTCCTTCAGCTAAAACATGCATGTGGAACCCAGAGTATGATCAACCATGTGAACGGTAGACGTGTTCAAATATGTCTCAGTTTTCCTCCCCTGGTACTCGGGTGCAACATTCCAGACGCTTTACTAACACTCTCCCGACTTGGAGAGTCAGTCCCTTTAACCTCCTGTTTGGCCCAGTTTGCAATTTCTGCGGAAGATGAACAGGAATAGCGAGAACCAATGAGAGACTACCTGGAGGTTTCTGAACGGGCAAATTTAACTCTCAATTCCCACCAGGAAGAGGAATTAACCAAAGGCTCAGCATGCCGGGCCGGAACCAGATTAGGGCCTGAAGCCATCCTGCGGTGTTGCGGCCAGGTCACAAGAAAGCGAGTTGAAGAAAGGAGCTCAGGGGCACTGTAATTCACAAACCTGCAGAGTTATAAATGACAGCTATCGTCCAAAAATAGACTGAAGTAAGGCTGCCAAGAGGACTTGAAAGCGGGGCAGAATTGCAGGAAACCGATTTCAGGAGGTAGACTGGAATTGCATTGAAAGCATAGGAAAAGAGGCAGAACGTCCACAATGATGCACTTGGCCAAAAAGGGCGTATGCGTTTTTTCCTGAATATATTCAGGAAAAAACGCATACGCCCTTTTTGGCCAACCAAGCAAGCTTGCAAAGGAAATCTGCACTACAATGAAGTCTCACTTCCCCCCGGTCAAAAGGGCCATCTGAAAAAAGTGTAAAATCCAGAAAGGCAACAGGCCATTGAGAACTGGGAGCCTTGTTATGCTGATGGGCGGGATGTAAATTGCCAAGAGACACTCGGGAGAAGTGTATGGTGTTTCCTGAAACATCTAAAAAACAAAGCAACAGAGCCTAGGGCACTGCCACTTATGGTCCTATAGCTTAGGGAAATTAAAATCAAAAAGACACAGCCACCCCAAAGTTTGGGACGCCTCTGTTTACAAGAACCTCGTTTACAGTACAAGTTCAACATCGCAGAAAGTGAAAAATGGATAAAGAACTTGTGGTACTTACGTACAATGCAGTATCACTCAGCAATGAAATCTATGTCATCAGGCCCGTAGCAGCATAATGAGTAGTTTCAGGTACGATGATTCTAACTGAAATAAGTCACACAGAAAAAGAAACATCATAAGATATCACTAATACACGGAATGTAAACTTGGCTACACAGGAACTGAATTCCAAAACAGAAATGGTTCTCAAATTTAGAAAACCAACTTATGCTTGCTTAAGGGGAAAGGTGAGTTGGGTTGCTGCATAAAGCCAGAGATTGAAATGAGCACAGATAAAGTTCCTTAAGCCAAATATGGAATAGACAAGAGCTACTCCTTGCTCAACGAAATGGACTCAACACCGCATATTAAACGCCTAAGAATGTACCTGATTAGTAAGTATCTTAAAACCTATGGATTGCTATGTCTCCGAAAGAGAATCAAGCATGTGTACAGGGGCATAAACGCAGCAGTGATAGGATTGGAGAGGTTCGGTGAGCAAATGAAGACCCTTTGAAGTCATATTGCATGGTACCCATTCCACGGGTTTCAACTACCCAGGTTTTAGGTATTCTTCCTTCAGCTAAAACATGCATGTGGAACCCAGAGTATGATCAACCATGTGATCGGGAGACGTGTTCAAATATGTCTCAGTTTTCCTCCCCTGGTACTCGGGTGCAACATTCCAGACGCTTTACTAACACTCTCCCCACATGGAGAGTCAGCGCCTTTAACCTCCTGTTTGGCACAGTTTGCAATTTCTGCGGAAGATGAACAGGAATAGCGAGAACCAATGAGAGGCTAGCTGGAGGTGTCTGGACGGGCAAATTTAACTCTCATTTCGCAACAGGAAGAGGAAATAACCAAAGGCTCAGCGTTCCGTACCGGAACCAGATTAGGGCCTGAAGCCATCCTGCGGTGTTGCGGCCAGCTCAAAAGAAACCGAGTTGAAGAAAGGAGCTCAGGGGCACTGTAATTCACAAACCTGCAGTTATAAATGACAGCTATCGTCCAAAAATAGACTGAAGTAAGGCTGCCAAGAGGACTTGAAAGCGGGGCAGAATTGCAGGAAACCGATTTCAGGAGGTAGACTGGAATTGCATTGAAAGCATAGGAAAAGAGGCAGAACGTCCACAATGATGCACTTGGCCAAAAAGGGCGTATGCGTTTTTTCCTGAATATATTCAGGAAAAAACGCATACGCCCTTTTTGGCCAACCAAGCAAGCTTGCAAAGGAAATCTGCACTACAATGAAGTCTCACTTCCCCCCGGTCAAAAGGGCCATCTGAAAAAAGTGTAAAATCCAGAAAGGCAGGACAGGCCATGGAGAACTGGGAGCCTTGTTATGCTGATGGGCGGGATGTAAATTGCCAACAACCCCTCGGGAGAAGTGTATGGTGTTTCCTGAAACATCTAAAAAACAAAGCAACAGAGCCTAGGGCACTGCCACTTATGGTCCTATAGCTTAGGGAAATTAAAATCAAAAAGACACAGCCACCCCAAAGTTTGGGACGCCTCTGTTTACAAGAACCTCGTTTACAGTACAAGTTCAACATCGCAGAAAGTGAAAAATGGATAAAGAAGTTGTGGTATTTACTTACAAAGCAATATCACTCAGCAATGAAATCTATGTCATCAGGCCCTTAGCATCACAATGAGTGGATTCAGGTATGATGATTCTAACTGAAATAAGTCACACAGAAAAAGAAACATCATAAGATATCAGTAATACACGGAATGGAAACTTGGCTACACAGGAACTGAATTACAGAACAGAACAGGGTCTCAAATTTAGAAAACCAACTTATGCTTGCTTAAGGGTAAAGGTGAGTTGGGGTGCTGCATAAAACCAGAGATTGAAATGAGCACAGATAAAGTTCCTTAAGTCAAATATGGAATAGACAAGAGCTACTCCTTGCTCAACGAAATGGACTCAACACCGCATATTAAAGGCCTAAGAATGTACCTGACTAGTAAGTATCGTAAAACCTATGGATTGCTATGTCTCCAAAAGAGAATCAAGCATGTGTACAGGGGCATAAACGCAGCAGTGATAGGATTGGAGAGGTTCGGTGAGCAAATGAAGACCCTTTGAAGTCATATTGCATGGTACCCATTACACGGGCCTCAACTCTCCAGGTTTAAGGTATTCTTCCTTCAGCTAAAACATGCATGTGGAACCCAAGTATGATCAACCATGTGAACGGGAGACGTGTTCAAATATGTCTCAGTTTTCCTCCCCTGGTACTCGGGTGCAACATTCCAGACGCTTTACTAACACTCTCCCCACTTGGAGAGTCAGCGCCTTTAACCTCCTGTTTGGCCCAGTTTGCAATTTCTGCGGAAGATGAACAGGAATAGCGAGAACCAATGAGAGGCTAGCTGGAGGTGTCTGGACGGGCAAATTTAACTCTCATTTCCCACCAGGAAGAGGAAATAACCAAAGGCTCAGCGTGCCGTACCGGAACCAGATTAGGGCCTGAAGCCATCCTGCGGTGTTGCGGCCAGCTCAAAAGAAAGCGAGTTGAAGAAAGGAGCTCAGGGGCACTGTAATTCACAAACCTGCAGAGTTATAAATGACAGCTATCGTCCAAAAATAGACTGAAGTAAGGCTGCCAAGAGGACTTGAAAGCAGGGCAGAATTGCAGGAAACCGATTTCAGGAGGTAGACTGGAATTGCATTGAAAGCATAGGAAAAGAGGCAGAACGTCCACAATGATGCACTTGGCCAAAAAGGGCGTATGCGTTTTTTCTTGAATATATTCCTGAGAAAACGCATACGCCCTTTTTGGCCAACCAAGCAAGCTTGCAAAGGAAATCTGCACTACAATGAAGTCTCACTACCCCCCGGTCAAAAGGGCCATCTGAAAAAAGTGTAAAATCCAGAAAGGCAGGACAGGCCATGGAGAACTGGGAGCCTTGTTATGCTGATGGGCGGGATGTAAATTGCCAACAACCACTCGGGAGAAGTGTATGGTGTTTCCTGAAACATCTAAAAAACAAAGCAACAGAACCTAGGGCACTTCCACTTATGGTCCTATAACTTAGGGAAATTAAAATCAAAAAGACACAGCCACCCCAAAGTTTGGAACGGCTCTGTTTACAAGAACCTCGTTTACAGTACAAGTTCAACATCGCAGAAAGTGAAAAATGGATAAAGAAGTTGTGGTATTTACTTACAAAGCAATATCTCTCAGCAATGAAATCTGTGTCATCAGGCCCTTAGCAGCACAATGAGTGGATTCAGGTATGATGATTCTAACTGAAGTAAGTCACACAGAAAAAGAAACATCATAAGATATCAGTAATACACGGAATGTAAACTTGGCTACACAGGAACTGAATTACAGAACAGAACAGGGTCTCAAATTTAGAAAACCAACTTATTCTTGCTTAAGGGTAAAGGTGAGTTGGGGTGCTGCATAAAACCAGAGATTGAAATGAGCACAGATAAAGTTCCTTAAGCCAAATATGGAATAGACAAGAGCTACTCCTTGCTCAACGAAATGGACTCAACACCGCATATTAAACGCCTAAGAATGTACCTGACTAGTAAGTATCTTAAAACCTATGGATTGCTATGTCTCCAAAAGAGAATCAAGCGTGTGTACAGGGGCATAAACGCAGCAGTGATAGGATTGGAGAGGTTCGGTGAGCAAATGAAGACCCTTTGAAGTCATATTGCATGGTACCCATTCCACGGGTCTCAACTCTCTAGGTTTAAGGTATTCTTCCTTCAGCTAAAACATGCATGTGGAACCCAGAGTATGATCAACCATGTGAACGGTAGACGTGTTCAAATATGTCTCAGTTTTCCTCCCCTGGTACTCGGGTGCAACATTCTAGACGCTTTACTAACACTCTCCCGACTTGGAGAGTCAGTCCCTTTAACCTCCTGTTTGGCCCAGTTTGCAATTTCTGCGGAAGATGAACAGGAATAGCGAGAACCAATGAGAGACTACCTGGAGGTGTCTGAACGGGCAAATTTAACTCTCAATTCCCACCAGGAAGAGGAATTAACCAAAGGCTCAGCATGCCGGGCCGGAACCAGATTAGGGCCTGAAGCCATCCTGCGGTGTTGCGGCCAGGTCACAAGAAAGCGAGTTGAAGAAAGGAGCTCAGGGGCACTGTAATTCACAAACCTGCAGAGTTATAAATGACAGCTATCGTCCAAAAATAGACTGAAGTAAGGCTGCCAAGAGGACTTGAAAGCGGGGCAGAATTGCAGGAAACCGATTTCAGGAGGTAGACTGGAATTGCATTGAAAGCATAGGAAAAGAGGCAGAACGTCCACAATGATGCACTTGGCCAAAAAGGGCGTATGCGTTTTTTCCTGAATATATTCAGGAAAAAACGCATACGCCCTTTTTGGCCAACCAAGCAAGCTTGCAAAGGAAATCTGCACTACAATGAAGTCTCACTTCCCCCCGGTCAAAAGGGCCATCTGAAAAAAGTGTAAAATCCAGAAAGGCAACAGGCCATTGAGAACTGGGAGCCTTGTTATGCTGATGGGCGGGATGTAAATTGCCAAGAGACACTCGGGAGAAGTGTATGTTGTTTCCTGAAACATCTAAAAAACAAAGCAACAGAGCCTAGGGCACTGCCACTTATGGTCCTATAGCTTAGGGAAATTAAAATCAAAAAGACACAGCCACCCCAAAGTTTGGGACGCCTCTGTTTACAAGAACCTCGTTTACAGTACAAGTTCAACATCGCAGAAAGTGAAAAATGGATAAAGAACTTGTGGTACTTACGTACAATGCAGTATCACTCAGCAATGAAATCTATGTCATCAGGCCCGTAGCAGCATAATGAGTAGATTCAGGTACGATGATTCTAACTGAAATAAGTCACACAGAAAAAGAAACATCATAAGATATCAGTAATACACGGAATGTAAACTTGGCTACACAGGAACTGAATTACAGAACAGAACAGGGTCTCAAATTTAGAAAACCAACCTATTCTTGCTTAAGGGTAAAGGTGAGTTGGGGTGCTGCATAAAACCAGAGATTGAAATGAGCACAGATAAAGTTCCTTAAGCCAAATATGGAATAGACAAGAGCTACTCCTTGCTCAACGAAATGGACTCAACACCGCATATTAAACGCCTAAGAATGTACCTGACTAGTAAGTATCTTAAAACCTATGGATTGCTATGTCTCCAAAAGAGAATCAAGCGTGTGTACAGGGGCATAAATGCAGCAGTGATAGGATTGGAGAGGTTCGGTGAGCAAATGAAGACCCTTTGAAGTCATATTGCATGGTACCCATTCCACGGGTCTCAACTCTCTAGGTTTAAGGTATTCTTCCTTCAGCTAAAACATGCATGTGGAACCCAGAGTATGATCAACCATGTGAACGGTAGACGTGTTCAAATATGTCTCAGTTTTCCTCCCCTGGTACTCGGGTGCAACATTCTAGACGCTTTACTAACACTCTCCCGACATGGAGAGTCAGTCCCTTTAACCTCCTGTTTGGCCCAGTTTGCAATTTCTGCGGAAGATGAACAGGAATAGCGAGAACCAATGAGAGACTACCTGGAGGTGTCTGAACGGGCAAATTTAACTCTCAATTCCCACCAGGAAGAGGAATTAACCAAAGGCTCAGCATGCCGGGCCGGAACCAGATTAGGGCCTGAAGCCATCCTGCGGTGTTGCGGCCAGGTCACAAGAAAGCGAGTTGAAGAAAGGAGCTCAGGGGCACTGTAATTCACAAACCTGCAGAGTTATAAATGACAGCTATCGTCCAAAAATAGACTGAAGTAAGGCTGCCAAGAGGACTTGAAAGCGGGGCAGAATTGCAGGAAACCGATTTCAGGAGGTAGACTGGAATTGCATTGAAAGCATAGGAAAAGAGGCAGAACGTCCACAATGATGCACTTGGCCAAAAAGGGCGTATGCGTTTTTTCCTGAATATATTCAGGAAAAAACGCATACGCCCTTTTTGGCCAACCAAGCAAGCTTGCAAAGGAAATCTGCACTACAATGAAGTCTCACTTCCCCCCGGTCAAAAGGGCCATCTGAAAAAAGTGTAAAATCCAGAAAGGCAACAGGCCATTGAGAACTGGGAGCCTTGTTATGCTGATGGGCGGGATGTAAATTGCCAAGAGACACTCGGGAGAAGTGTATGGTGTTTCCTGAAACATCTAAAAAACAAAGCAACAGAGCCTAGGGCACTGCCACTTATGGTCCTATAGCTTAGGGAAATTAAAATCAAAAAGACACAGCCACCCCAAAGTTTGGGACGCCTCTGTTTACAAGAACCTCGTTTACAGTACAAGTTCAACATCGCAGAAAGTGAAAAATGGATAAAGAACTTGTGGTACTTACGTACAATGCAGTATCACTCAGCAATGAAATCTATGTCATCAGGCCCGTAGCAGCATAATGAGTAGATTCAGGTACGATGATTCTAACTGAAATAAGTCACACAGAAAAAGAAACATCATAAGATATCAGTAATACACGGAATGTAAACTTGGCTACACAGGAACTGAATTCCAAAACAGAAATGGTTCTCAAATTTAGAAAACAAACTTATGCTTGCTTAAGGGGAAAGGTGAGTTGGGTTGCTGCATAAAGCCAGAGATTGAAATGAGCACAGATAAAGTTCCTTAAGCCAAATATGGAATAGACAAGAGCTACTCCTTGCTCAACGAAATGGACTCAACACCGCATATTAAACGCCTAAGAATGTACCTGATTAGTAAGTATCTTAAAACCTATGGATTGCTATGTCTCCGAAAGAGAATCAAGCATGTGTACAGGGGCATAAACGCAGCAGTGATAGGATTGGAGAGGTTCGGTGAGCAAATGAAGACCCTTTGAAGTCATATTGCATGGTACCCATTCCACGGGTTTCAACTACCCAGGTTTTAGGTATTCTTCCTTCAGCTAAAACATGCATGTGGAACCCAGAGTATGATCAACCATGTGATCGGGAGACGTGTTCAAATATGTCTCAGTTTTCCTCCCCTGGTACTCGGGTGCAACATTCCAGACGCTTTACTAACACTCTCCCCACATGGAGAGTCAGCGCCTTTAACCTCCTGTTTGGCACAGTTTGCAATTTCTGCGGAAGATGAACAGGAATAGCGAGAACCAATGAGAGGCTAGCTGGAGGTGTCTGGACGGGCAAATTTAACTCTCATTTCGCAACAGGAAGAGGAAATAACCAAAGGCTCAGCGTGCCGTACCGGAACCAGATTAGGGCCTGAAGCCATCCTGCGGTGTTGCGGCCAGCTCAAAAGAAACCGAGTTGAAGAAAGGAGCTCAGGGGCACTGTAATTCACAAACCTGCAGTTATAAATGACAGCTATCGTCCAAAAATATACTGAAGTAAGGCTGCCAAGAGGACTTGAAAGCGGGGCAGAATTGCAGGAAACCGATTTCAGGAGGTAGACTGGAATTGCATTGAAAGCATAGGAAAAGAGGCAGAATGTCCACAATGATGCACTTGGCCAAAAAGGGCGTATGCGTTTTTTCCTGAATATATTCAGGAAAAAACGCATACGCCCTTTTTGGCCAACCAAGCAAGCTTGCAAAGGAAATCTGCACTACAATGAAGTCTCACTTCCCCCCGGTCAAAAGGGCCATCTGAAAAAAGTGTAAAATCCAGAAAGGCAGGACAGGCCATGGAGAACTGGGAGCCTTGTTATGCTGATGGGCGGGATGTAAATTGCCAACAGACACTCGGGAGAAGTGTATGGTGTTTCCTGAAACATCTAAAAAACAAAGCAACAGAGCCTAGGGCACTGCCACTTATGGTCCTATAGCTTAGGGAAATTAAAATAAAAAAGACACAGCCACCCCAAAGTTTGGGACGCCTCTGTTTACAAGAACCTCGTTTACAGTACAAGTTCAACATCGCAGAAAGTGAAAAATGGATAAAGAAGTTGTGGTATTTACTTACAAAGCAATATCACTCAGCAATGAAATCTATGTCATCAGGCCCTTAGCATCACAATGAGTGGATTCAGGTATGATGATTCTAACTGAAATAAGTCACACAGAAAAAGAAACATCATAAGATATCAGTAATACACGGAATGTAAACTTGGCTACACAGGAACTGAATTACAGAACAGAACAGGGTCTCAAATTTAGAAAACCAACTTATGCTTGCTTAAGGGTAAAGGTGAGTTGGGGTGCTGCATAAAACCAGAGATTGAAATGAGCACAGATAAAGTTCCTTAAGTCAAATATGGAATAGACAAGAGCTACTCCTTGCTCAACGAAATGGACTCAACACCGCATATTAAAGGCCTAAGAATGTACCTGACTAGTAAGTATCGTAAAACCTATGGATTGCTATGTCTCCAAAAGAGAATCAAGCATGTGTACAGGGGCATAAACGCAGCAGTGATAGGATTGGAGAGGTTCGGTGAGCAAATGAAGACCCTTTGAAGTCATATTGCATGGTACCCATTACACGGACCTCAACTCTCCAGGTTTAAGGTATTCTTCCTTCAGCTAAAACATGCATGTGGAACCCAAGTATGATCAACCATGTGAACGGGAGACGTGTTCAAATATGTCTCAGTTTTCCTCCCCTGGTACTCGGGTGCAACATTCCAGACGCTTTACTAACACTCTCCCCACTTGGAGAGTCAGCGCCTTTAACCTCCTGTTTGGCCCAGTTTGCAATTTCTGCGGAAGATGAACAGGAATAGCGAGAACCAATGAGAGGCTAGCTGGAGGTGTCTGGACGGGCAAATTTAACTCTCATTTCCCACCAGGAAGAGGAAATAACCAAAGGCTCAGCGTGCCGTACCGGAACCAGATTAGGGCCTGAAGCCATCCTGCGGTGTTGCGGCCAGCTCAAAAGAAAGCGAGTTGAAGAAAGGAGCTCAGGGGCACTGTAATTCACAAACCTGCAGAGTTATAAATGACAGCTATCGTCCAAAAATAGACTGAAGTAAGGCTGCCAAGAGGACTTGAAAGCAGGGCAGAATTGCAGGAAACCGATTTCAGGAGGTAGACTGGAATTGCATTGAAAGCATAGGAAAAGAGGCAGAACGTCCACAATGATGCACTTGGCCAAAAAGGGCGTATGCGTTTTTTCTTGAATATATTCAGGAGAAAACGCATACGCCCTTTTTGGCCAACCAAGCAAGCTTGCAAAGGAAATCTGCACCACAATGAAGTCTCACTTCCCCCCGGTCAAAAGGGCCATCTGAAAAAAGTGTAAAATCCAGAAAGGCAGGACAGGCCATGGAGAACTGGGAGCCTTGTTATGCTGATGGGCGGGATGTAAATTGCCAACAACCACTCGGGAGAAGTGTATGGTGTTTCCTGAAACATCTAAAAAACAAAGCAACAGAGCCTAGGGCACTTCCACTTATGGTCCTATAGCTTAGGGAAATTAAAATCAAAAAGACACAGCCACCCCAAAGTTTGGAACGGCTCTGTTTACAAGAACCTCGTTTACAGTACAAGTTCAACATCGCAGAAAGTGAAAAATGGATAAAGAAGTTGTGATACTTACGTACAATGCAGTATCACTCAGCAATGAAATCTATGTCATCAGGCCCGTAGCAGCATAATGAGTAGATTCAGGTACGGTGATTCTAACTGAAATAAGTCACACAGAAAAAGAAACATCATAAGATATCAGTAATACACGGAATGTAAACTTGGCTACACAGGAACTGAATTACAGAACAGAACAGGGTCTCAAATTTAGAAAAACAACTTATGCTTGCTTAAGGGGAAAGGTGAGTTGGGGTGCTGCATAAAACCAGAGATTGAAATGAGCACAGATAAAGTTCCTTATGCCAAATATGGAATAGACAAGAGCTACTCCTTACTCAACGAAATGGACTCAACACCCCATATTAAACGCCTAAGAATGTACCTGACTAGTAAGTATCTTGAAACCTATGGATTGCTATGTCTCCAAAAGAGAATCAAGCGTGTGTACAGGGGCATAAACACAGCAGTGATAGGATTGGAGAGGTTCGGTGAGCAAATGAAGACCCTTTGAAGTCATATTGCATGGTACCCATTACACGGGTCTTAACTCTCCAGGTTTAAGGTATTCTTCCTTCAGCTAAAACATGCATGTGGAACCCAAGTATGATCAACCATGTGAACGGGAGACGTGTTCAAATATGTCTCAGTTTTCCTCCCCTGGTACTCGGGTGCAACATTCCAGACGCTTTACTAACACTCTCCCCACTTGGAGAGTCAGCGCCTTTAACCTCCTGTTTGGCCCAGTTTGCAATTTCTGCGGAAGATGAACAGGAATAGCAAGAACCAATGAGAGACTAGCTGGAGGTGTCTGGACGGGCAAATTTAACTCTCATTTCCCACCAGGAAGAGGAAATAACCAAAGGCTCAGCGTGCCATGCCGGAACCAGATTAGGGCCTGAAGCCATCCTGCGGTGTTGCCGCCAGGTCACAAGAAAGCGAGTTGAAGAAAGGAGCTCAGGGGCACTGTAATTCACAAACCTGCAGAGTTATAAATGACAGCTATCGTCCAAAAATAGACTGAAGTAAGGCTGCCAAGAGGACTTGAAAGCGGGGCAGAATTGCAGGAAACCGATTTCAGGAGGTAGACTGGAATTGCATTGAAAGCATAGGAAAAGAGGCAGAACGTCCAGAATGATGCACTTGGCCAAAAAGGGCGTATGCGTTTTTTCCTGAATATATTCAGGAAAAAACGCATACGCCCTTTTTGGCCAACCAAGCAAGCTTGCAAAGGAAATCTGCACTACAATGAAGTCTCACTTCCCCCCGGTCAAAAGGGCCATCTGTAAAAAGTGTAAAATCCGGAAAGGCAGGACAGGCCATGGAGAACTGGGAGCCTTGTTATGCTGATGGGCGGGATGTAAATTGCCAACAGACACTTGGGAGAAGTGTATGGTGTTTCCTGAAACATCTAAAAAACAAAGCAACAGAGCCTAGGGCACTTCCACTTATGGTCCTATAGCTTAGGGAAATTAAAATCAAAAAGACACAGCCACCCCAAAGTTTGGGACGCCTCCGTTTACAAGAACCTCGTTTACCGTACAAGTTCAATATCACAGAAAGTGAAAAATGGATAAAGAACTTGTGGTACTTACGTACAATGCAGTATCACTCAGCAATGAAATCTATGTCATCAGGCCCGTAGCAGCATAATGAGTGGATTCAGGTACGATGATTCTAACTGAAATAAATCACACAGAAAAAGAAACATCATAAGATATCACTAATACACGGAATGTAAACTTGGCTACACAGGAACTGCATTCCAAAACAGAACAGGGTCTCAAATTTAGAAAACCAACTTATGCTTGCTTAAGGGGAAAGGTGAGTTGGGGTGCTGCATAAAACCAGAGATTGAAATGAGCACAGATAAAGTTCCTTAAGCCAAATATGGAATAGACAAGAGCTACTCCTTGCTCAACGAAATGGACGCAACACCCCATATTAAACGCCTAAGAATGTACCTGACTAGTAAGTATCTTAAAACCTATGGATTGCTATGTCTCCAAAAGAGAATCAAGCGTGTGTACAGGGGCATAAACGCAGCAGTGATAGGATTGGAGAGGTTCGGTGAGCAAATGAAGACCCTTTGAAGTCATATTGCATGGTACCCATTCCACGGGTCTCAACTCTCCAGGTTTAAGGTATTCTTCCTTCAGCTAAAACATGCATGTGGAACCCAGAGTATGATCAACCATGTGAACGGGAGACGTGTTCAAATATGTCTCAGTTTTCCTCCCCTGGTACTCGGGTGCAACATTCCAGACGCTTTACTAACACTCTCCCCACTTGGAGAGTCAGTCCCTTTAACCTCCTGTTTGGCCCAGTTTGCAATTTCTGCGGAAGATGAACAGGAATAGCGAGAACCAATGAGAGACTAGCTGGAGGTGTCTGAACGGGCAAATTTAACTCTCATTTCCCACCAGGAAGAGGAATTAACCAAAGGCTCAGCATGCCGGGCCGGAACCAGATTAGGGCCTGAAGCCATCCTGCGGTGTTGCGGCCAGGTCACAAGAAAGCGAGTTGAAGAAAGGAGCTCAGGGGCACTGTAATTCACAAACCTGCAGAGTTATAAATGACAGCTATCGTCCAAAAATAGACTGAAGTAAGGCTGCCAAGAGGACTTGAAAGCGGGGCAGAATTGCAGGAAACCGATTTCAGGAGGTAGACTGGAATTGCATTGAAAGCATAGGAAAAGAGGCAGAACGTCCACAATGATGCACTTGGCCAAAAAGGGCGTATGCGTTTTTTCCTGAATATATTCAGGAAAAAACGCATACGCCCTTTTTGGCCAACCAAGCAAGCTTGCAAAGGAAATCTGCACTACAATGAAGTCTCACTTCCCCCCGGTCAAAAGGGCCATCTGAAAAAAGTGTAAAATCCAGAAAGGCAGGACAGGCCATGGAGAACTGGGAGCCTTGTTATGCTGATGGGCGGGATGTAAATTGCCAACAGACACTTGGGAGAAGTGTATGGTGTTTCCTGAAACATCTAAAAAACAAAGCAACAGAGCCTAGGGCACTTCCACTTATGGTCCTATAGCTTAGGGAAATTAAAATCAAAAAGACACAGCCACCCCAAAGTTTGGGACGCCTCTGTTTACAAGAACCTCGTTTACAGTACAAGTTCAACATCACAGAAAGTGAAAAATGGATAAAGAAGTTGTGGTATTTACTTACAAAGCAATATCACTCAGCAATGAAATCTATGTCATTAGGCCCTTAGCAGCACAATGCCTGGATTCAGGTATGATGATTCTAACTGAAATAAGTCACACAGAAAAAGAAACATCATAAGATATCAGTAATACACGGAATGTAAACTTGGCTACACAGGAACTGATATACAGAACAGAACAGGGTCTCAAATTTAGAAAACGAACTTAGGCTTGCTTAAGGGTAAAGGTGAGTTGGGGTGCTGCATAAAACCAGAGATTGAAATGAGCACAGATAAAGTTCCTTAGCCAAATATGGAATAGACAAGAGCTACTCCTTGCTCAACGAAATGGACTCAACACCGCATATTAAACGCCTAAGAATGTACCTGACTAGTAAGTATCTTAAAACCTATGGTTTGCTATGTCTCCGAAAGAGAATCAAGCATGTGTACAGGGGCATAAACGCAGCAGTGATAGGACTGGAGAAGTTCAGTGAGCAAATGAAGACCCTTTGAAGTCATATTTCCTGGTACCCATTCCATGGGTTTCAACTACCCAGGTTTAAGGTATTCTTCCTTCAGCTAAAACATGCATGTGGAACCTAGAGTATGATCAACCATGTGATCAGGAGACGTGTTCAAATGTGTCTCAGTTTTTTTACCCTGGTGCTCGGGTGCAACATTCCAGACGCTTTACTAACACTCTCCCGAATGGAGAGTCAGTCCCTTTAACCTCCTGTTTGGCCCAGTTTGCAATTTCTGCGGAAGATGAACAGGAATAGCGAGAACCAATGAGAGACTAGCTGGAGGTGTCTGGATGGGAAAATTTTACTCTCATTTCCAACCAGGAAGAGGAATTAACCAAAGGCTCAGCGTGCCATGCCGGAACCAGATTAGGGCCTGAAGCCATCCTGCGGTGTTGCGGCTAGCTCACAAGAAAGCGAGTTGAAGAAAGGAGCTCAGGGGCACTGTAATTCACAAACCTGCAGAGTTATAAATGACAGCTATCGTCCAAAAATATACTGAAGTAAGGCTGCCAAGGGGACTTGAAAGCGGGGCAGAATTGCAGGAAACCAATTTCAGGAGGTAGACTGGAATTGCATTGAAAGCATAGGAAAAGAGGCAGAACGTCCAGAATGATGCACTTAGCCAAAAAGGGCATATTCGTTTTATCCTGAATATATTCAGGAAAAAACGCATACGCCCTTTTTGGCCAACCAAGCAAGCTTGCAAAGGAAATCTGCACTACAATGAAGTCTCACTTCCCCCCGGTCAAAAGGGCCATCTGAAAAAAGTGTAAAATCCAGAAAGGCAGGACAGGCCATGGAGAACTGGGAGCCTTGTTATGCTGATGGGCGGGATGTAAATTGCCAACAGACACTCGGGAGAAGTGTATGGTGTTTCCTGAAACATCTAAAAAACAAAGCAACAGAGCCTAGGGCACTTCCACTTATGGTCCTATAGCTTAGGGAAATTAAAATCAAAAAGACACAGTCACCCCAAAGTTTGGGACGCCTCTGTTTACAAGAACCTCGTTTACAGTACAAGTTCAACATCGCAGAAAGTGAAAAATGGATAAAGAATTTGTGGTATTTACTTACAAAGCAATATCACTCAGCAATGAAATCTATATCATCAGGCCCTTAGCAGCACAATGCGTGGATTCAGGTATGATGATTCTAACTGAAATAAGTCACACAGAAAAAGAAACATCATAAGATATGAGTAATACACGGAATGAAAACTTGGCTACACAGGAACTGAATTACAGAACAGAACAGGGTCTCAAATTTAGAAAACCAACTTATGCTTGCTTAAGGGTAAAGTTGAGTTGGGGTGCTGCATAAAACCAGAGATTGAAATGAGCACAGATAAAATTCCTTAAGCCAAATATGGAATAGACAAGAGCTACTCCTTGCTCAACGAAATGGACTCAACACCCCATATTAAACGCCTAAGAATGTACCTGACTAGTAAGTATCTTAAAACCTATGGATTGCTATGTCTCCGAAAGAGAATCAAGCATGTGTACAGGGGCATAAACGCAGCAGTGATAAGATTGGAGAGGTTCGGTGAGCAAATGAAGACCCTTTGAAGTCATATTGCATGGTACCCATTCCATGGGTTTCAACTACCGAGGTTTAAGGTATTCTTCCTTCAGCTAAAACATGCATGTGGAACCTAGAGTATGATCAACCATGTGATCAGGAGACGTGTTCAAATGTGTCTCAGTTTTCGTACCCTGGTGCTCGGGTGCAACATTCCAGACGCTTTACTAACACTCTCCCGACTTGGAGAGTCAGTCCCTTTAACCTCCTGTTTGGCCCAGTTTGCAATTTCTGCGGAAGATGAACAGGAATACCGAGAACCAATGAGAGACTAGCTGGAGGTGTCTGGACGGGCAAATTTAACTCTCATTTCCAACCAGGAAGAGGAATTAACCAAAGGCTCAGCGTGCCGTGCCGGAACAAGATTAGGGCCTGAAGCCATCCTGCAGTGTTGCGGCCAGGTCACAAGAAAGCGAGTTGAAGAAAGGAGCTCAGGGGCACTGTAATTCACAAACCTGCAGAGTTATAAATGACAGCTATCGTCCAAAAATATACTGAAGTAAGGCTGCCAAGAGGACTTGAAAGCGGGGCAGAATTGCAGGAAACCGATTTCAGGAGGTAGACTGGAATTGCATTGAAAGCATAGGAAAAGAGGCAGAACGTCCACAATGATGCACTTGGCCAAAAAGGGCGTATGCGTTTTTTCCTGAATATATTCAGGAAAAAACGCATACGCCCTTTTTCGCCAACCAAGCAAACTTGCAAAAGAAATCTGCACTACAATGAAGTCTCACTTCCCCCCAGTCAAAAGGACCATCTGAATAAAGTGTAAAATCCAGAAAGGCAGGAGAGGCCATGGAGAACTGGGAGCCTTGTTATGCTGAAGGGCGGGATGTAAATTGCCAACAGACACTCGGGAGAAGTGTATGGTGTTTCCCGAAACATCTAAAAAACAAAGCAACAGAGCCTAGGGCACTTCCACTTATGGTCCTATAGCTTAGGGAAATTAAAATCAAAAAGACACAGCCACCCCAAATTTGGGACGCCTCTGTTTACAAGAACCTCGTTTACCGTACAAGTTCAATATCACAGAAAGTGAAAAATGGATAAAGAACTTTTGGTACTTATGTACAATGCAGTATCACTCAGCAATGAAATCTATGTCATCAGGCCCGTAGCAGCATAATTAGTGGATTCAGGTACGATGATTCTAACTGAAATAAGTCACACAGAAAAAGAAACATCATAAGATATCACTAATACACGGAATGTAAACTTGGCTACACAGGAACTGAATTACAGAACAGAACAGGGTCTCAAATTTAGAAAACCAACTTATGCTTGCTTAAGGGGAAAGGTGAGTTGGGGTGCTGCATAAAACCAGAGATTGAAATGAGCACAGATAAAGTTCCTTAAGCCCAATATGGAATAGACTAGAGCTACTCCTTGCTCAACGAAATGGACTCAACACCCCATATTAAATGCCTATGAATGTACCTGACTAGTAAGTATCTTAAAACCTATGGATTGCTATGTCTCCAAAAGAGAATCAAGCGTGTGTACAGGGGCATAAACGCAGCAGTGATAGGATTGGAGAGGTTCGGTGAGCAAATGAAGACCCTTTGAAGTCATATTGCATGGTACCCATTCCACGGGTCTCAACTCTCCAAGTTTAAGGTATTCTTCCTTCAGCTAAAACATGCATGTGGAATCCAGAGTATGATCAACCGTGTGAACGGGAGACGTGTTCAAATATGTCTCAGTTTTCCTCCCCTGGTACTCGGGTGCAACATTTCAGACGCTTTACTAACACTCTCCCCACTTGGAGAGTCAGCGCCTTTAAACTCCTGTTTGGCCTATTTTGCAATTTCTGCGGAAGATGAACAGGAATAGGGAGAACCAATGAGAGACTAGCTGTAGGTGTCTGGACGGGCAAATTTAACTCTCATTTCCCACCAGGAAGAGGAAATAACCAAAGGCTCAGCGTGCCATGCCAAAACAAGATTAGGGCCTGAAGCCATCCTGCGGTGTTGCGGCCAGCTCAAAAGTAAGCGAGTTGAAGAAAGGAGCTCAGGGGCACTGTAATTCACAAACCTGCAGAGTTATAAATGACAGCTATCGTCCAAAAATATACTGAAGTAAGGCTGCCAAGAGGACTTGAAAGCGGGGCAGAATTGTAGGAAACCGATTTCAGGAGGTAGACTGGAATTGCATTGAAAGCATAGGAAAAGAGGCAGAATGTCCACAATGATGCACTTGGCCAAAAAGGGCGTATGCGTTTTTTCCTGAATATATTCAGGAAAAAACGCATACGCCCCTTTTGGCCAACCAAGCAAGCTTGTACAGGAAATCTCCACTACAATGAAGTCTCACTTCCCCCCGGTCAAAAGGGCCATCTGAAAAAAGTGTAAAATCCAGAAAGGCAGGACAGGCCATGGAGAACTGGGAGCCTTGTTATGCTGATGGGCGGGATGTAAATTGCCAACAGACGCTCTGGAGAAGTGTATGGTGTTTCCTGAAACATCTAAAAAACAAAGCAACAGAGCCTAGGGCACTTCCACTTATGGTCCTATAGCTTAGGGAAATTAAAATCAAAAAGACACAGCCACCCCAATGTTTGGGACGGCTCTTTTTACAAGAACTTCATTTACGGTACAAGTTCAATATCGCAGAAAGTGAAAAATGGATAAAGACGTTGTGGTACTTACATACAATGTAGTATCACTCAGCAATGAAATCTATGTCATCAGGCCCGTAGCAGCATAATGAGTGGATTCAGGTACGATGATTCTAACCGAAATAAGTCACACAGAAAAAGAAACATCATAAGATATCACTAATACACGGAATGTAAACTTGGCTACACAGGAACTGCAGTCCAAAACAGAACAGGGTCTCAAATTTAGAAAACCAACTTATGCTTGCTTAAGGGGAAAGGTGAGTTGGGGTGCTGCATAAAACCAGAGATTGAAATTAGCACAGATAAAGTTCCTTAAGCCAAATATGGAATAGACAAGAGCTACTCCTTGCTCAACGAAATGGACTCAAAACCCCATATTAAACGCCTAAGAATGTACCTGACTAGTAAGTATCTTAAAACCTATGGATTGCTATGTCTCCGAAAGAGAATGAATCCAGTGCACAGGGGCATAAACACAGCAGTGATAGGATTGTAGAGGTTCGGTGAGCAAATGAAGACCCTTTGAAGTCATATTGCATGGTACCCATTCCACGGGTCTCAACTCTCCAGGTTTAAGGTAATCTTCCTTCAGGTAAAACATGCATGTAGAACCCAGTGTATGATCAACCGTGTGACCGGTAGACGTGTTCAAATATGTCTCAGTTTTCCTCCCCTGGTACTCGGGTGCAACATTCCAGACGCTTTACTAACACTCTCCCCACTTGGAGAGTCAGCGCCTTTAACCTCCTGTTTGGCCCAGTTTGCAATTTCTGCGGAAGATGAACAGGAATAGGGAGAACCAATGAGAGACTAGCTGGAGGTGTCTGGACGGGCAAATTTAACTCTCATTTCCCACCAGGAAGAGGAAATAACCAAAGGCTCAGCGTGCCGTGCCGGAACAAGATTAGGGCCTGAAGCCATCCTGTGGTGTTGTGGCCAGCTCAAAAGAAAGCGAGTTGAAGAAAGGAGCTCAGGGGCACTGTAAATCACAAACCTGCAGAGTTATAAATGACAGCTATCATCCAAAAATACACTGAAGTAAGGCTGCCAAGAGGACTTGAAAGCGGGGCAGAATTGCAGGAAACCGATTTCAGGAGGTAGACTGGAATTGCATTGAAAGCATAGGAAAAGAGGCAGAACGTCCACAATGATGCACTTGGCCAAAAAGGGCGTATGCGTTTTTTCCTGAATAAATTCAGGAAAAAATGCATACGCCCTTTTTGGCCAACCAAGCAAGCTGGCAAAGGAAATCTGCACTACAATGAAGTCTCACTTCCCCCCGGTCAAAAGGGCCATCTGATAAAAGTGTAAAATCCATAAAGGCAGGACAGGCCATGGAGAACTGGGAGCCTTGTTATGCTGATGGGCGGGATGTAAATTGCCAACAGACACTCGGGAGAAGTGTATGGTGTTTCCTGAAACATCTAAAAAACAAAGCAACAGAGCCTAGGGCACTTCCACTTATGGTCCTATAGCTTAGGGAAATTAAAATCAAAAAGACACAGCCACCCCAAAGTTTGGGACACCTCTGTTTACAAGAACCTCGTTTACAGTACAAGTTCAACATCACAGAAAGTGAAAAATGGATAAAGAAGTTGTGGTATTTACTTACAAAGCAATATCACTCAGCAATGAAATCTATGTCATCAGGCCCTTAGCAGCACAATGAGTGGATTCAGGTATGATGATTCTAACTGAAATAAGTCACAAAGAAAAAGAAACATCATAAGATATCAGTAATACACGGAATGTAAACTTGGCTACACAGGAACTGAATTCCAGAACAGAACAGGGTCTCACATTTAGAAAACCAACTTACGCTTGCTTAAGGGTAAAGGTGAGTTGGGGTGCTGCATAAAACCAGAGTTTGAAATGAGCACAGATAAAGTTCCTTAAGCCAAATATGGAATAGACAAGAGCTACTCCTTGCTCAAGAAAATGGACTCAACACCCCATATTAAAGGCCTAAGAATGTACCTGACTAGTAAGTATCTTAAAACCTATGGATTGCTATGTCTCCAAAAGAGAATCAAGCGTGTGTACAGGGGAATAAACGTAGCAGTGATAGGAATTTTAGAGGTTCGGTGAGCAAATGAAGACCCTTTGAAGTCATATTGCATGGTACCCATTCCACGGGTCTCAACTCTCCAGGTTTAAGGTATTCTTCCTTCAGCTAAAACATGCATGTGGAACCCAGAGTATGATCCACCCTAACCCTTCCCCGAAGCCTTACCCTAACCCATTCCCTAGTACTAACCCATACGCTAACACTAACCCATGCCCTCACACGTACGCTCACCCTAAACCGTTTTCGTACCCGCACCTGGACCCTAAAACGTACTCAAACCCTAACCCATACCCTAGCCCGAACCCTAACTCTAACACTTCCCCAGAGCCTTCCCCTCACCCGTCACCTAATCCTAACCCGAACGCTAACACTAAACCGTGCCCTCACACGTACGCTCCCCTTAAACCATTGTCATACGCTCATCTGGACCCTAAACCGTCCCCATAACCTACCCCTAACCCTAGACCGAACCCTAACCCTAACCCTTCTCCGAAGCCTTCCCCTCACACGTCCCCTAATCCTAACCCGTACGCTAACACTAACCCGTGCCCTCACACGCACGCTCCCCCTGAAACGATGTCATACCCTCACCTGGACCCTAAACCGTCCCCGTTCCCTAACCCTAAACTTAACCCGAACCCTAACCCTAACCCTTCCCCGGAGCCTTCCCTTCACCCGTCCCCTAATCCTAACCCGTATGCAAACAGTAACCCGTGCTCTCACACGTACGCTCCACCTAAACCGTTGTCATACCCTCACCTGGACCTTAAACCGTCCCCGTCCCCTAACCCTAAGTCTAGCCTGAACCCTAACCCTAACTCTTTCCCGAAGCCTTCCCCTCACCCGTCCCATAATCCTAAGCCGTACGCTAACATTTACCCATTCCCTCACACGTACGCTCCCCCTAAACCGTTGTCGTACGCTCACCTGGACCCTAAACCGTCCCCGTCCCCTAACGCTAACCCTAGCCCGAACACTAACCCTAACCCTTCCCTGAAGCTTTCCCCTCTCACGTCCCCTAATCCTAACCCGTACGCTAACACTAACCCATGCCCTCACACGTACCCTCCCCCTAAACCGTTGTCGTAACCTGACCTGGACCCTAAACCATCCCCGTACCCTAACCTTAACCCTAGCCCGAACCCTAACCCTAACCCTTCCCTGAAGCCTTCCCCTCACCCGTCCCCTAATCCTAACCCGTATGCTAACACTATCCCGAGCCCTCACACGAACACTCCCCCTAAACCGTAGTCGTACCCTAACCTGGACCCTAAACCGTCCCCGTCCCATAATCCTAACCCTAGCCCGAACCCTAACCCTAACCCTTCCCCGAAGCCTTCCCCTCACCCGTCCCCGAATCCTAACCCGTACGCTAACACTAACCTGTGCCCTCACACGTACGCTCCCCCTAATCCGTTGTCGTACCCTCACCTGGACCCTAATCTGTCCCCGTTCCCGTCCCCTAACCCTAGCCCGAACTCTAATCCTAACCCTTCCCCGAAGCCTTCCCCTCACCCGTCCCCTAATCCTAACCCGTACGCTAACACTAACCTGTGCTCTCACACGTACGCTCCCCCTAAACCGTTGTCGTACCCTCAACTGGACCCTAAACCGTACCCTTCCCCTAACCCTAACCCTATCCCGAACCCTAACACTAAGCCTTCCCCGAAGCCTTCCCCTCATCTGTCCCCTAATCCTAACCCGTACTCTAACACTAACCCGTGCCCTCACACGTACGCTTCCCCTAAACCGTTGTCATACACTCACCTGGACCCTAAACCGTCCCCATCCCGTAACCCTAAACCTAGCCGGAACCCTAACCCTAACCCTTCCCAGGAGCCTTCCCCTCACCTGTCCCCTAATCCAAACCCGTACGCTAACATAAACCGTGCCCTCACACGTACGCTCCCCCTAAACAGTTGTCGTACCCTCACCTGGACCCTAAACCGTCCCCGTCCCCTAACACTAACCCTAGCCCGAACCCTAACCCTAACACTTCCCCGAAGCCTGACCCTCACCCGTCCCCTAATCCTAACCCGTACGCGAACACTAACATGCGCACTCACAGGTACGCTCCCCCTAAAGCATTGTCGTATCCTCCCGTGGACCCTAAACCGTCCCCGTCCCCTAACACTAACCCTAGCCCGAACCCTAACCCTAACACTTCCCCGAAGCCTGACCCTCACCCGTCCCCTAATCCTAACCCGTACGCGAACACTAACATGCGCCCTCACAGGTACGCTCCCCCTAAAGCGTTGTCGTACCCTCCCCTGGACCCTAAACCGTCCCCGTCCCCTAACCCTAACCCTAGCCCGAACCCTAACCCTAACACTTTCCCAAAGCCTGACCCTCACCCGTCCCCTAATCCTAACCCGTACGCTAACACTAACCCGCGCCCTCACACCTACGCTCCCCCAATTCGTTGCCGTACCCTCCCATGGACCCTAAACCGTCCCCATCCCCTAACCCTAACCCTAGCCCGAACCCTAACCCTAACCCTTCCCCGAAGCCTGACCCTCACCCGAAACCTAATCCTAACCAGTACGCTAACACTAACCCGCGCCCTCACACATACGCTCCCCGTAAAGCATTGCCGTACCCTCCCCTGGACCCTAAACCGTCCCCGTCCCCTAACCCTAACCCTAGCCCGAACCTTAACCCTAACCCTTCCCTGAAGCCTGACCCTCACCCGTCCCCTAATCCTAACCCGTACGCTAACACTAACCCGTGCCCTCACACGTACGCTCCCCCTAAAGCGTTGTCGTACCCTCCCCTGGACCCTAAACCGTCCCCGTCCCCTAACACTATCCCTAGGCCGAACCCTAACCCTAACACTTCCCCGAAGCCTGACACTCACCCGTCCCCTAATCCTAACCCGTACGCTAACACTAACCCGCGCCCTCACACGTACGCTCCCCCTAAAGTGTTGTCGTACCCTTCCATGGACCCTAAACCGTCCCCGTCCCCTAACCCTAACCCTAGCCCGAACCCTAACCCTAACCCTTCCCCGAAGCCTGACCCCCACTCGTCCCCTTATGCTAACCCATAAGCGAACACTAACCCGCGCCCTCACACCTACGCTCCCCCAATTCGTTGCCGTACCCTCCCATGGACCCTAAACCGTCCCCGTCCCCTAACCCTAACCCTAGCCCGAACCCTAACCCTAACCCTTCCCCGAAGCCTGACCCTCACGCGAAACCTAATCCTACCCAGTACGCTAACACTAACCCGCGCCCTCACACGTACGCTCCCCCTAAAGCGTTGTCGTACCCTCCCCTGGACCCTAAACCGTCGCCGTCCCCTAACTCTAACCCTAGCCCGAACCCTAACACTAAGCATTTCCCGAAGCCTTCCCCTCATCTGTCTCCTAATCCTAACCCGTACTCTAACACTAACCCGTGCCCTCACACGTACGCTCCCCCTAAACCGTTGTCATACACTCACCTGGACCCTAAACCGTCCCCATCCCGTAACCCTAACCCAGCCGGAACCCTAACCTAAAACCTTTCCTGGAGCCTTCCACTCAGCCGTCCCCTAATCCAAACCCGTACGCTAACATAAATCGTGCCCTCACATGTATGCTCCCCCTAAACAGTTGTCGTACCCTCACCTGGACCCTAAACCGTCCCCGTCCCCTAACAATAACCCTAGCCCGAACCCTAACACTAAACCTTCCCCGAAGCCTTCCTCTCATGCGTCCTCTATTACTAAGCCGTACGCTAACACTAACCCGTGCCCTCACACGTACACTCCCCCTAAAACGTTGTTGTACACTCACCTGGACCCTAAACAGTCCCCGTCCCCTAACACTAACCCTAGCCCGAACCGTAACCCTAACTGTTCCCCGAAGCCTTCCCCTCACCCGTGCCCTAATCCTAAGCCGTTTGCTAACACTAACCCGTGCCCTCACAAGTACGCACCCCCTAAACGGTTGTCGTACCCTCACCTGGACCCTAAACCATCCCCGTCCCCTAACCCTAACCCTAGCCCGAACCCTAACCCTAACCCTTCCCCGAAGCCTTACTTTCACCCGTCCCCTAATCCTAACCTGTACGCTAACACTAACAATTGCCCTCACACGTACGCTCCCCCTAAACCGTTGTCGTACCCTCACCTGGACCCTAAACCGTCCTTGTCCCCTAACGCTAACCCTAGACCGAACCCTAACCCTAACCCTTCTCCGAAGCCCTCCCCTCACCCGTCCCCTAATCCGAACCCGTACACTAACACTAACCCGTGCCCTCACACGTACCTTCCCCCTAAACCGTTGTCGTAACCTGACCTGGACCCTAAACCGTCCCCGTACCCTAACCTTAACCCTAGCCCGAACCCTAACCCTAACCCTTCTCTGAAGCCTTCCCCTCACCCGTCCCCTAATCCTAACCCGTATGCTAACACTATCCCGAGCCCTCACACGAACACTCTCCCTAAACCGTAGTCGTACCCTAACATGGACCCTAAACCGTCCCCGTCCCCTAATCCTAACCCTAGCCCGAACCCTAACCCTAACCCTTCCCCGAAGCCTTCCCCTCACCCGTCCCCGAATCCTAACCCGTACGCTAACACTAACCTGTGCCCTCACACGTACGCTCCCCCTAATCCATTGTCGTACCCTCACCTGGACCCTAATCTGTCCCCGTTCCCGTCCCCTAACTCTAGCCCGAACCCTAATCCTAACCCTTCCCCGAAGCCTTCCCCTCACCCGTCCCCTAATCCTAACCCGTACGCTAACACTAACCTGTGCTCTCACACGTACGCTCCCCCTAAACCGTTGTCGTACCCTCAACTGGACCCTAAACCGTACCCTTCCCCTAACCCTAACCCTATCCCGAACCCTAACACTAAGCCTTCCCCGAAGCCTTCCCCTCATCTGTCCCCTAATCCTAACCCGTACTCTAACACTAACCCGTGCCCTCACACGTACGCTTCCCCTAAACCGTTGTCATACACTCACCTGGACCCTAAACCGTCCCCATCCCGTAACCCTAAACCTAGCCGGAACCCTAACCCTAACCCTTCCCAGGAGCCTTCCCCTCACCTGTCACCTAATCCAAACCCGTACGCTAACACTAACCCATGCCCTCAAACGTACGCTCCCCCTAAACTGTTGTCGTACACTCACCTGACCCTAAACCGTCCCCATCCCCTAACCCTAACCCTAGCCCGAACCCTAAACCTAACACTTCCCCAAAGACTTCCCCTCACCCGTCCCCTAATCCTAACCCGTACGCTAACACTAACCCGGGCCCTCACACGTACGCTCCCCCTAAAGCATTGTCGTACCATCCCCTGGACCCTAAACCGTCCCCGTCCCCTAACACTAACCCTAGCCCGAACCCTAACCCTAAACCTTCCCCGAAGCCTGACCCTCACACGTCCCCTAATCCTAACCCGTACGCTAACACTAACCCGCACCCTCACACGTACGCTCACCCTAAAGCATTGTCGTACCCTCCCCTGGACCCTAAACCGTCCCCGACCCCTAACACTAACCCTATCCCGAACCCTAACCCTAACCCTTCCCCGAAGCCTGACCACCACCCGTCCCCTAATCCTAACCCGTAAGCGAACACTAACCCGCACACTCACAACTACGCTCCCCCAAATCGTTGCCGTACCCTCTCATGGACCCTAAACCGTTCCCGTCCCCTAACCCTAACCCTAGCCTGAACCCTAACCCTAACCCTTCCCCGAAGCCTGACCCTCACCCGTCCCCTAATCCTAACCCGTAGGCTAACACTAACCCGTGCCCTCACACGTACGCTCCCCCTAAAGCGTTGTCGTACCCTCCCCTGGACCCTAAACCTTCCCCGTCCCCTAACCCTAACCCTACCAGAACCCTAACCCTAACCCTTCCCCGAAGCCTGACCCTCACCCGTCCCCTAATCCTAACCCGTTCGCTAACACTAACCCGGGCCCTCACACGTACGCTCCCCCTAAAGCGTTGTTGTACCCTCCCCTGGACCCTAAACCGTCCCCGTCCCCTAACCCTAACCCTAGCCCGAACCCTAACCCTAACACTTCCCCGAAGCCTGACCCTCACCCGTCCCATAATCCTAAACCGTACGCTAACACTAACCCGCGCCCTCACACGTAACCTCCCCCTAAAGCGTTGTCGTACCCTCCCCTGGACCCTAAACCGTCCCCGTCCCCTAACCCTAACCCTAGCCCAAACCCTAATCCTAACCCTTCCCCGAAGCCTGACACTAACCCGTCCCCTAATCCTAACCCGTACGCGAACATTAACCGCGCCCTCACACGTACGCTCCCCGTAAAGCGTTGTCGTACCCTCCCCTGGACCCTAAACCGTCCCCGTCCCCTAACCCTAAACCTAGCCCGAACCCTAACCCTAAACCTTCCCCGAAGCCTGACCCTCACCCGTCCCGTAATCCTAACCCGGACGCGAACACTAACCCGCGCCCTCACACCTACGCTCCCCCTAAAGCGTTGTCGTACCCTCCCCTGGACTCTAAACTGTCCCCGTCCCCTAACCCTAATCCTAGCCCGAAACCTAACTCTAACCCTTCCCCGAAGCCTGACCCCCACCCTTCCCCTAATCCTAACCCGTAAGCGAACACTAACACGCGCCCTCACACCTACGCTCCCCCAATTCGTTGCCGTACCCTCCCCTGGACCCTAAACAGTCCCCGTCCCCTAACCCTAACCCTAGCCCGAACCCTAATCCTAACCATTCCCCGAAGCCTGACACTAACCCGTCCCCTAATCCTAACCCGTACGCGAACATTAACCCGCGCCCTCACACGTACGCTCCCCGTAAAGCGTTGTCGTACCCTCCCCTGGACCCTAAACCGTCCCCGTCCCCTAACCCTAAACCTAGCCCGAACCCTAACCCTAAACCTTCCCCGAAGCCTGACCCTCACCCGTCCCCTAATCCTAACCCGGACGCGAACACTAACCCGCGCCCTCACACCTACGCTCCCCCTAAAGCGTTGTCGTACCCTCCCCTGGACACTAAACTGTCCCCGTCCCCTAACCTTAATCCTAGCCCGAAACCTAACTCTAACCCTTCCCCGAAGCCTGACCCCCACCCTTCCCCTAATCCTAACCCGTAAGCGAACACTAACACGCGCCCTCACACCTACGCTCCCCCAATTCGTTGCCGTACCCTCCCATGGACCCTAAACCGTCCCCGTCCCCTAACCCTAACCCTACCCCGAACCCTAACCCTGACGCTTCCCCGAAGCCTGACCCTCACCCGTCCCCTAATCCTAACCCGTACGCTAACACTAACCTGCGCCCTCACACGCACACTCCCCCTAAAGCGTTGCCGTACCCTCACCTGGACCCTAAACCGTCCCCGTCCCCTAACCCTAACCCTAGCCCGAACCCTAACCCTTACCCTTCCCCGAAGCCTGACCCTCACCCGTCCCCTAATCCTAACCCATACACTAACACTAAGCCGCGCCCTCACACGCACGCTCCCCCTAAAGCGTTGCCGTACCCTCACCTGGACCCTAAACCGTCCCTGTCCCCTAACCCTAACCCTAGCCCGAACCCTAACCCTAATCCTTCCCCGAAGCCTGACACTCACCCGTCCCCTAATCCTAACCCATACGCGAACACTAACCCACGCCCTCACTCGTACACGCCCCCTAAAGCGTTGCCGTACCCTCCCCTGGACCCTAAACCGTCCCCGTCCCCTAACCCTAACCCTAGCCGGAACCCTAACCCTAACCCTTCCCCGAAGCCTGACCCTCACCCGTCCCATAATCCTAACCCGTACGCTTACACTAACCCGCGCCCTCACACGCACGCTCCCCCTAAAGCGTTGCCGTACCCTCACCTGGACCCTAAACCGTCCCCGTCCCCTAACCCTAACCCTAGCCCGAACCCTAACCCTAATCCTTCCCCGAAGCCTGACACTCACCCGTCCCCTAATCCTAACCCATACGCGAACACTAACCCGCGCCCTCACACCTACACTCCCCCAAATCGTTGCCGTACACTCCCATGGACCCTAAACCGTCCCCGTCCCCTAACCCTAATCCTAGCTCGAACCCTAACCCTAACCCTTCCCCGAAGCCTGACCCTCACCCGTCCCCTAATCCTAACCCGTACGCTAACACTAACCCGCGCCCTCACACGCACGCTCCCCCTAAAGCGTTGCCGTACCCTCACCTGGACCGTAAACCGTTCCCGTCCCCTAACCCTAACCCTAGCCCGAACCCTAAACCTTACCCTTCCCCGAAGCCTGACCCTCACCCGTCCCCTAATCCGAACCCGTACGCTAACACTAACCCGCGCCCTCACACGCACGCTCCCCCTAAAGCGTTGCCGTACTCTCACCTGTACCCTAAACCGTCCCCGTCCCCTAACCCTAACCCTACCCCGAACCCTAACCCTGACGCTTCCCCGAAGCCTGACCCTCACCCGTCCCCTAATCCTAACCCGTACGCTAACACTAACTGCGCCCTCACACGCACACTCCCCCTAAAGCGTTGCCGTACCCTCACCTGGACCCTAAACCGTCCCCGTCCCCTAACCCTAACCCTAGCCCGAACCCTAACCCTTACCCTTCCCCGAAGCCTGACCCTCACCCGTCCCCTAATCCTAACCCATACACTAACACTAAGCCGCGCCCTCACATGCACGCTCCCCCTAAAGCGTTGCCGTACCCTCACCTGGACCCTAAACCGTCCCCGTCCCCTAACCCTAACCCTAGCCCGAACCCTAAACCTAAATCTTCCCCGAAGCCTGACCCTCACCCGTCCCCTAATCCTAACCCGTACGCTAACACTAACGCACGCCCTCACACGCACGCTCCCCCTAAAGCATTGCCGTACCCTCACCTGGACCCTAAACTATCCCCGTCCCCTAACCCTAACGCTAGCCCGAACCCTATCCCTAACACTTCACCGAAGCCTGACCCTAACCCGTCCCCAAATCTTAACCCGTACGCTAACACTAACGCACGCCCTCACACGCACGCTCCCCCTAAAGCGTTGCCGTACCCTCACCTGGATCCTAAACCGTCCCCGTCCCGTAACCCTAACCCTAGCCCGAACCCTAACCCTAACCCTTCCCCGAAGCCTGACCCTCACTCGTCCCCTAATCCTAACCCGTACGCTAACACTAACCCGCGCCCTCACACGCACCCTCCCCCTAAAGCATTGCCGTACCCTCACCTGGACCCTAAACCGCCCCCGTGCCCTAACCCTAACCGTAGCCCGAACCCTAACCCTAACCCCTCCCCGAAGCCTGACCCTCACCCGTCCCCTAATCCTAACCCGTACGCTAACACTAACCCGCGCCCTCACACGCACGCTCCCCCTAATGCGTTGCCGTACCCTCACCTGGACCCTAAACCGTCCCCGTCCCCTAACCCTAACCCTAGCCCGAACCCTAACCCTAAACCTTCCCTGAAGCCTGACCCTCACCCGTCCCCTAATCCTAACCCGTACGCTAACACTAACCCGCGCCCTCACACGCAGGCTCCCCCTAATGTGTTGCCGTACCCTCACCTGTACCCTAAACCGTCCCCGTCCCCTAACCCTAACCCTAGCCCGAACCCTAACCCTAACCCTTCCCCGAAGCCTGACCCTCACCCGTCCCCTAATCCTAAACCGTACGCTCACACTAACCCGCGCCCTCACATGCACGCTCCCCCTAAAGCGTTGCCATACCCTCACCTGGACCCTAAACCGTCCCCGACCCCTAACCCTAACCCTAGCCCGAACCCTAAACCTAACATTTCCCCGAAGCCTGACCCTCACCCGTCCCCTAATCCTAACCCGAACGCTAACACTAAACCACGCCCTCACACGCACGCTCCCCCTAAAGGGTTGCCGTACCCTCACCTGGATCCTAAACCGTCCCCATCCTCGTCCCCTAACCCTAGCCCGAACCCTAACCCTAACCCTTCCCCGAAGCCTGACCCTCAACCGTCCCCTAATCCTAACCCGTACGCTAACACTAACCCGCGCCCTCACACGCACGCTCCCCCTAAAGCGTTGCCGTACCCTCACCTGGACCCTAAACCGTCCCCGTCCCCGTCCCCTAACCCTAGCCCGAACCCTAACCCTAACCCTTCCCCGAAGCCTGACCCTCACCCGTCCCCTAATCCTAACCCGTACGCTAACACTAACCCGCACCCTCACACGCACGCTCCCCCTAAAGGGTTGCCGTACCCTCACCTGTCCCCTAAACCGTCCCCGTCCCCTAACCCTAACCCTAGCCCGAACCCTAACCCTAACACTTCCCCGTAGCCTGACCCTCACCCGTCCCCTAATCTTAACCCGTACGCTAACACTAACCCGCGCCCTCACATGCACTCTCCCCCTAAAGCGTTGCCGTACCCTCACCTGGACCCTAAACCGTCCCCGTCCACTAACCCTAACCCTAGCCCGAACCCTAACCCTAACCCTTCCCCGAAGCCTGACCCTCACCCGTCCCCTAATCCTAACCCGTAAGCTAACACTAACCCGCGCCCTCACACGCACGCTCCCCCTAAAGCGTTGCCGTACCCTCACCTGGACCCTAAACCTTCCCCATCCCCTAACCCTAACCCTAGCCCGAACCCTAACCCTAACCCTTCCCCGAAGCCTGACCCTCACCCGTCCTCTAATCCTAACCCGTACACTAACACTAACCCGCGCCCTCACATGCACGCTCCCCCTAAAGCGTTGCCGTACCCTCACCTGGACCCTAAACCGTCCCCGTCCCCTAACCCTAACCCTAGCCCGAACCCTAACCCTAACCCTTCCCCGAAGCCTGACCCTCACCCGTCCCCTAATCCTAACCCGTACGCTAACACTAACCCGTGCCCTCACACGCACGCTCCCCCTAAAGCATTGCCGTACCCTCACCTGGACTCTAAACCGTCCCCGTCCCCTAACCCTAACCCTAGCCAGAACCCTAACCCTAACCCTTCCCCGAAGCCTGACCCTCACCCGTCCCCTAATCCTAACCCGTACGCTAACACTAACCCGCGCCCTCACACGCACGCTCCCCCTAAAGCGTTGCCGTACCCTCACCTGGACCCTAAACCGTCCCCGTCCCCTAACCCTAACCCCAGCCCGAACCCTAACCCTAACACTTCCCCGAAGCCTGACCCTCACCCGTCCCCTAATCCTAACCCGTACGCTATCACTCACCCAGGCCCTCACACGCACGCTCACCCTTAAGCGTTGCCGTACCCTCACCTGGACCCTAAACCTTCCCCGTCCCCTAACTCTAACCCTAGCCCGAACCCTAAGCCTAACCCTTCCCCGAAGCCTGACACTCACCCGTCCCCTAATCCTAACACGTACGCTAACAATAACCCGCGCCCTCACACGCACGCTCCCTCTAAAGCGTTGCCATACCCTCACCTGGACCCTAAACCGTCCCCGTCCCCTAACCCTAACCCTAGCCCGAACCCTAACCCTAACCCTTCCCCGAAGCCTGACCCTCACCCGTCCCCTAATCCTAACCCGTACGCTAACACTAACCCGCGCCCTCACACGCACGCTCCCCCTAAAGGGTTGCCGTACCCTCACCTGGACCCTAAACCGTCCCCGTCCCCTAACCCTAACCCTAGCCCGAACCGTAACCCTAACCCTTCCCCGAAGCCTGACCCTCACCCGTCCCCTAATCCTAACCCGTACGCTAACACTAAACCGCGCCCTCACACGCACGCTCCCCCTAAAGGGTTGCCGTACCCTCATCTGGACCCTAAACCGTCCCCGTCCCCTAACCCTAACCCTAGCCCGAACCCTAACCCTAACCCTTCCCCGAAGCCTGACCCTCACCCGTCCCCTAATCCTAACCCGTACGCTAACACTAACCCGTGCCCTCACACGCACGCTCCCCCTAAAGCGTTGCCGTACCCTCACCTGGACCCTAAACCTTCCCCGTCCCCTAACTCTAACCCTAGCCCGAACCCTAAACCTAACCCTTCCCCGAAGCCTGACCCTCACCCGTCCCCTAATCCTAACACGTACGCTAACAATAACCCGCGCCCTCACACGCACGCTCCCTCTAAAGCGTTGCCGTACCCTCACCTGGACCCTAAACCGTCCCCGTCCCCTAACCCTAACCCTAGCCCGAACCCTAACCCTAACCCTTCCCCGAAGCCTGACCCTCACCCGTCCCCTAATCCTAACCCGTACGCTAACACTAACCCGCGCCCTCACTCGCACGCTCCCCCTAAAGCGTTGCCGTACCCTCACCTGGACCGTAAACCGTCCCCGTCCCCTAACCCTAACCCTAGCCCGAACCCTAACCCTAACCCTTCCCCGAAGCCTGACCCTCACCCGTCCCCTAATCCTAACCCGTACGCTAACACTAACCCGCGCCCTCACATGCACGCTCCCCCTAAAGCGTTGCCGTACCCTCACCTGGACCCTAAACCGTCCCCGTCCCCTAACCCTAACCCTAGCCCGAACCCTAACCCTAACCCTTCCCCGAAGCCTGACCCTCACCTGTCCCCTAATCCTAACCCGTACGCTAACACTAACCCGCGCCCTCACACGCCCGCTCCCTCTAAAGCGTTGCCGTACCCTCACCTGTACCCTAAACCGTCCCGGTCCCCGTCCCCTAACCCTAGCCCGAACCCTAAACCTAACCCTTCCCCGAAGCCTGACCCTCACCCGTCCCCTAATCCTAACCCGTACGCTAACACTAACCCACGCCCTCACACGCATGCTCCCCCTAAAGCGTTGCCGTACCCTCACCTGGACCCTAAACCGTCCCTGTCCCCTAACCCTAACCCTAGCCCGAACCCTAACCCTAAAACTTCCCCGAAGCCTGACCCTCACCCGTCCCCTAATCCTAACCCGTACGCTAACACTAACCCGCGCCCTAACACGCACGCTCCCCCTAAAGCGTTGCCGTACCCTCACCTGGACCCTAAACCGTCCCCGTCCCCGTCCCCTAACCCTAGCCAGAACACTAACCCTAACCCTTCCCCGAAGCCTGACCTTCACCCGTCCCCTAATCCTAACCCGTACGCTAACACTAACCCGCGCCCTCACACGCACGCTCCCCCTAAAGCGTTGCTGTACCCTCACCTGGACCCTATACCTTCCCCGTCCCCTAACTCTAACCCTAGCCCGAACCCTAACCCTAACCCTTCCCCGAAGCCTGACCTTCACCCGTCCCCTAATCCTAACACGTACGCTAACAATAACTCGCGCCCTCACACGCACGCTCCCTCTAAAGCGTTGCCGTACCCTCACCTGGACCCTAAACCGTCCCCGTCCCCGTCCCCTAACCCTAGCCCGAACCCTAACCCTAACACTTCCCCGAAGCCTGACCCTCACCCGTCCCCTAATCCTAACCCGTACGCTAACACTAACCCGCGCCCTCACACACACGCTCCCCCTAAAGCGTTGCCGTACCCTCACCTGGACCCTAAACCGTCCCCGTCCCCTAAACCTAACCCTAGCCCGAACCCTAACCCTAACCCTTCCCCGAAGCCTGATCCTCACCCGTCCCCTAATCCTAACCCGTACGCTAACACTAACCCGCGCCCTCACACGCACGCTCCCCCTAAAGCGTTGCCGTACCCTCACCTGGACCCTAAACCGTCCCCGTCCCCTAACCCTAACCCTAGCCCGAACCCTAACCCTAACCCTTCCCCGAAGCCTGACCCTCACCCGTCCCCTAATCCTAACCCGTACGCTAACACTATCACGCGCCCTCACACGCACGCTCCCCCTAAAGTGTTGCCGTACCCTCACCTGGACCCTAAACCGTCCCCGTCCCCGTCCCCTAACCCTAGCCCGAACCCTAACCCTAACCCTTCCCCGAAGCCTGACCCTCACCCGTCCCCTAATCCTAACCCGTACGCTAACACTAACCCGCACCCTCACACGCACGCTCCCCCTAAAGGGTTGCCGTACCCTCACCTGTCCCCTAAACCGTCCCCGTCCCCTAACCCTAACCCTAGCCCGAACCCTAACCCTAACCCTTCCCCGTAGCCTGACCCTCACCCGTCCCCTAATCCTAACCCGTACGCTAACACTAACCCGCGCCCTCACATGCACTCTCCCCCTAAAGCGTTGCCGTACCCTCACCTGGACCCTAAACCGTCCCCGTCCACTAACCCTAACCCTAGCCCGAACCCTAACCCTAACCCTTCCCCGAAGCCTGACCCTCACCTGTCCCCTAATCCTAACCCGTACGCTAACACTAACCCGCGCCCTCACACGCCCGCTCCCCCTAAAGCGTTGCCGTACCCTCACCTGTACCCTAAACCGTCCCGGTCCCCGTCCCCTAACCCTAGCCCGAACCCTAACCCTAACCCTTCCCCGAAGCCTGACCCTCACCCGTCCCCTAATCCTAACCCGTACGCTAACACTAACCCGCGCCCTCACACGCACGCTCCCCCTAAAGCGTTGCCGTACCCTCACCTGGACCCTAAACCGTCCCTGTCCCCTAACCCTAACCCTAGCCCGAACCCTAACCCTAAAACTTCCCCGAAGCCTGACCCTCACCCGTCCCCTAATCCTAACCCGTACGCTAACACTAACCCGCGCCCTAACACGCACGCTCCCCCTAAAGCGTTGCCGTACCCTCACCTGGACCCTAAACCGTCCCCGTCCCCGTCCCCTAACCCTAGCCAGAACACTAACCCTAAACCTTCCCCGAAGCCTGACCCTCACCCGTCCCCTAATCCTATCCGTACGCTAACACTAACCCGCGCCCTCACACGCACGCTCCCCCTAAAGCGTTGCCGTACCCTCACCTGGACCCTAAACCTTCCCCATCCCCTAACCCTAACCCTAGCCCGAACCCTAACCCTAACCCTTCCCCGAAGCCTGACCCTCACCCATCCCCTAATCCTAAACCGTACGCTAACACTAACCCACACCCTCACATGCACGCTCCCCCTAAAGCGTTGCCGTACCCCCACGTGGACCCTAAACCGTCCCCGTCCCCTAACCCTAACCGTAGCCTGAACCCTAACCCTAACCCTTCCCCGAAGCCTGACCCTCCCCCGTCCCCTAATCCTAACCCGTACGCTAACACTAACCCACGCCCTCACACGCACGCTCCCCCTAAAGCGTTGCCGTACCCTCACCTGGACCCTAAAGCGTCCCCGTCCCCTAACCCTAACCCTAGCCAGAACCCTAACCCTAACCCTTCCCCGAAGCCTGACCTTCACCCGTCCCCTAATCCTAACCCGTACGCTAACACTAACCCGCGCCCTCACACGCACGCTCCCCCTAAAGCGTTGCCGTACCCTCACATGGACCCTATACCTTCCCCGTCCCCTAACTCTAACCCTAGCCCGAACCCTAACCCTAACCCTTCCCCGAAGCCTGACCTTCACCCGTCCCCTAATCCTAACACGTACGCTAACAATAACCCGCGCCCTCACACGCACGCTCCCTCTAAAGCGTTGCCGTACCCTCACCTGGACCCTAAACCGTCCCCGTCCCCGTCCCCTAACCCTAGCCCGAACCCTAACCCTAACACTTCCCCGAAGCCTGACCCTCACCCGTCCCCTAATCCTAACCCGTACGCTAACACTAACCCGCGCCCTCACACACACGCTCCCCCTAAAGCGTTGCCGTACCCTCACCTGGACCCTAAACCGTCCCCGTCCCCTAAACCTAACCCTAGCCCGAACCCTAACCCTAACCCTTCCCCGAAGCCTGACCCTCACCCGTCCCCTAATCCTAACCCGTACGCTAACACTAACCCGCGCCCTCACACGCACGCTCCCCCTAAAGCGTTGCCGTACCCTCACCTGGACCCTAAACCGTCCCCGTCCCCTAACCCTAACCCTAGCCTGAACCCTAACCCTAACCCTTCCCCGAAGCCTGACCCTCACCCGTCCCCTAATCCTAACCCGTACGCTAACACTATCACGCGCCCTCACACGCACTCTCCCCCTAAAGTGTTGCCGTACCCTCACCTGGACCCTAAACCGTCCCCGTCCCCGTCCCCTAACCCTAGCCCGAACCCTAACCCTAACCCTTCCCCGAAGCCTGACCCTCACCCGTCCCCTAATCCTAACCCGTACGCTAACACTAACCCGCACCCTCACACGCACGCTCCCCCTAAAGGGTTGCCGTACCCTCACCTGTCCCCTAAACCGTCCCCGTCCCCTAACCCTAACCCTAGCCCGAACCCTAACCCTAACCCTTCCCCATAGCCTGACCCTCACCCGTCCCCTAATCCTAACCCGTACGCTAACACTAACCCGCGCCCTCACATGCACTCTCCCCCTAAAGCGTTGCCGTACCCTCACCTGGACCCTAAACCGTCCCCGTCCACTAACCCTAACCCTAGCCCGAACCCTAACCCTAACCCTTCCCCGAAGCCTGACCCTCACCTGTCCCCTAATCCTAACCCGTACGCTAACACTAACCCGCGCCCTCACACGCCCGCTCCCCCTAAAGCGTTGCCGTACCCTCACCTGTACCCTAAACCGTCCCGGTCCCCGTCCCCTAACCCTAGCCCGAACCCTAACCCTAACCCTTCCCCGAAGCCTGACCCTCACCCGTCCCCTAATCCTAACCCGTACGGTAACACTAACCCGCGCCCTCACACGCACGCTCCCCCTAAAGCGTTGCCGTACCCTCACCTGGACCCTAAACCGTCCCTGTCCCCTAACCCTAACCCTAGCCCGAACCATAACCCTAACCCTTCCCCGAAGCCTGACCCTCAACCGTCCCCTAATCCTAACCCGTACGCTAACACTTACCCGCGCCCTCACACGCACGCTCCCCCTAAAGGGTTGCCGTACCCTCACCTGGACCCTAAAACGTCCCCGTCCCCTAACCCTAGCCCTAGCCCGAACCCTCACCCTAACACTTCCCCGAAACCTAACCCTCACCCGTCCCCTAATCCTAACCCGTACGCTAACAGTAACCCGCGCCCTAACACGCACGCTCCCCCTAAATCTTTGCCGTACCCTCACCTGGACCCTAAACCGTCCCCGTCCCCGTCCCCTAACCCTAGCCCGAACCCTAACCCTAACCCTTCCCCGAAGCCTGACCCTCACCCGTCCCCTAATCCTAACCCGTACGCTAACACTAACCCGCGCCCTCACATGCACGCTCCCCCTAAAGCGTTGCCGTACCCTCACCTGGACCCTAAACCGTCCCAGTCCCCTAACCCTAACCCTAGCCCGAACCCTAACCCTAACCCTTCCCCGAAGCCTGACCCTCACCCGTCCCCTAATCCTAACCCGTACGCTAACACTAACCCGCGCCCTCACACGCACGCTCCCCCTAAAGCGTTGCCGTACCCTCACCTGGACCCTAAACCGTCCCCGTCCCCTAACCCTAACCCTAGCCCGAACCGTAACCCTAAACCTTCCCCGAAGCCTGACCCTCACCCGTCCCCTAATCCTAACCCGTACGCTAACACTAACCCGCGCCCTCACACGCACGCTCCCCCTAAAGCGTTGCCGTGCCCTCACCTGGACCCTAAACCGTCCCCGTCCCCTAACCCTAACCCTAGCCCGAACCCTAACCCTAACCCTTCCCCGAAGCCTGACCCTCACCCGTCCCCTAATCCTAACCCGTATGCTAACACTAACCCGCGCCCTCACACGCACGCTCCCCCTAAAGCGTTGCCGTACCCTCACCTGGACCCTAAACCGTCCCCGTCCCCTAACCCTAACCCTAGCCCGAACCCTAACCCTAAAACTTCCCCGAAGCCTGACCCTCACTCGTCCCCTAATCCTAACCCGTACGCTAACACTAACCCGCGCCCTAACACGCACGCTCCCCCTAAAGCGTTGCCGTACCCTCACCTGGACCCTAAACCGTCCCCGTCCCCGTCCCCTAACCCTAGCCAGAACACTAACCCTAACCCTTCCCCGAAGCCTGACCCTCACCCGTCCCCTAATCCTATCCGTACGCTAACACTAACCCGCGCCCTCACACGCACGCTCCCCCTAAAGCGTTGCCGTACCCTCACCTGGACCCTAAACCTTCCCCATCCCCTAACCCTAACCCTAGCCCGAACCCTAACCCTAACCCTTCCCCGAAGCCTGACCCTCACCCATCCCCTAATCCTAAACCGTACGCTAACACTAACCCACACCCTCACATGCACGCTCCCCCTAAAGCGTTGCCGTACCCCCACGTGGACCCTAAACCGTCCCCGTCCCCTAACCCTAACCGTAGCCTGAACCCTAACCCTAACCCTTCCCCGAAGCCTGACCCTCCCCCGTCCCCTAATCCTAACCCGTACGCTAACACTAACCCACGCCCTCACACGCACGCTCCCCCTAAAGCGTTGCCGTACCCTCACCTGGACCCTAAAGCGTCCCCGTCCCCTAACCCTAACCCTAGCCAGAACCCTAACCCTAACCCTTCCCCGAAGCCTGACCCTCACCCGTTCCCTAATCCTAACCCGTACGCTAACACTAACCCACGCCCTCACACGCACGCTCCCTCTAAAGCGTTGCTGTACCCTCACCTGGACCCTAAACCGTCCCCGTTCCCTAACCCTAACCCTAGCCCGAACCCTAACCCTAACCCTTCCCCGAAGCCTGACCTTCACCCGTCCCCTAATCCTAACACGTACGCTAACAATAACCCGCGCCCTCACACGCACGCTCCCTCTAAAGCGTTGCCGTACCCTCACCTGGACCCTAAACCGTCCCCGTCCCCGTCCCCTAACCCTAGCCCGAACCCTAACCCTAACCCTTCCCCGAAGCCTGACCCTCACCCGTCCCCTAATCCTAACCCGTACGCTAACACTAACCCGCGCCCTCACACACACGCTCCCCCTAAAGCGTTGCCGTACCCTCACCTGGACCCTAAACCGTCCCCGTCCCCTAAACCTAACCCTAGCCCGAACCCTAACCCTAACCCTTCCCCGAAGCCTGACCCTCACCCGTCCCCTAATCCTAACCCGTACGCTAACACTAACCCGCGCCCTCACATGCACGCTCCCCCTAAAGCGTTGCCGTACCCTCACCTGGACCCTAAACCGTCCCCGTCCCCTTACCCTAACCCTAGCCCGAACCCTAACCCTAACCCTTCCCCGAAGCCTGACCCTCACCCGTCCCCTAATCCTAACCCGTACGCTAACACTATCACGCGCCCTCACACGCACGCTCCCCCTAAAGTGTTGCCGTACCCTCACCTGGACCCTAAACCGTCCCCGTCCCCGTCCCCTAACCCTAGCCCGAACCCTAACCCTAACCCTTCCCCGAAGCCTGACCCTCACCCGTCCCCTAATCCTAACCCGTACGCTAACACTAACCCGCACCCTCACACGCACGCTCCCCCTAAAGGGTTGCCGTACCCTCACCTGTCCCCTAAACCGTCCCCGTCCCCTAACCCTAACCCTAGCCCGAACCCTAACCCTAACCCTTCCCCGTAGCCTGACCCTCACCCGTCCCCTAATCCTAACCCGTACGCTAACACTAACCCGCGCCCTCACATGCACTCTCCCCCTAAAGCGTTGCCGTACCCTCACCTGGACCCTAAACCGTCCCCGTCCACTAACCCTAACCCTAGCCCGAACCCTAACCCTAACCCTTCCCCGAAGCCTGACCCTCACCTGTCCCCTAATCCTAACCCGTACGCTAACACTAACCCGCGCCCTCACACGCCCGCTCCCCCTAAAGCGTTGCCGTACCCTCACCTGTACCCTAAACCGTCCCGGTCCCCGTCCCCTAACCCTAGCCCGAACCCTAACCCTAACCCTTCCCCGAAGCCTGACCCTCACCCGTCCCCTAATCCTAACCCGTACGCTAACACTAACCCGCGCCCTCACACGCACGCTCCCCCTAAAGCGTTGCCGTACCCTCACCTGGACCCTAAACCGTCCCTGTCCCCTAACCCTAACCCTAGCCCGAACCATAACCCTAACCCTTCCCCGAAGCCTGACCCTCAACCGTCCCCTAATCCTAACCCGTACGCTAACACTTACCCGCGCCCTCACACGCACGCTCCCCCTAAAGGGTTGCCGTACCCTCACCTGGACCCTAAAACGTCCCCGTCCCCTAACCCTAGCCCTAGCCCGAACCCTAACCCTAACACTTCCCCGAAACCTAACCCTCACCCGTCCCCTAATCCTAACCCGTACGCTAACAGTAACCCGCGCCCTAACACGCACGCTCCCCCTAAATCGTTGCCGTACCCTCACCTGGACCCTAAACCGTCCCCGTCCCCGTCCCCTAACCCTAGCCCGAACCCTAACCCTAACCCTTCCCCGAAGCCTGACCCTCACCCGTCCCCTAATCCTAACCCGTAAGCTAACACTAACCCGCGCCCTCACACGCACGCTCCCCCTAAAGCGTTGCCGTACCCTCACCTGGACCCTAAACCTTCCCCATCCCCTAACCCTAACCCTAGCCCGAACCCTAACCCTAACCCTTCCCCGAAGCCTGACCCTCACCCGTCCTCTAATCCTAACCCGTACACTAACACTAACCCGCGCCCTCACATGCACGCTCCCCCTAAAGCGTTGCCGTACCCTCACCTGGACCCTAAACCGTCCCCGTCCCCTAACCCTAACCCTAGCCAGAACCCTAACCCTAACCCTTCCCCGAAGCCTGACACTCACCCTTCCCCTAATCCTAACCCGTACGCTAACACTAACCCGCGCCCTCACACGCACGCTCCCCCTAAAGCGTTGCCGTACCCTCACCTGGACCCTAAACCGTCCCCGTCCCCGTCCCCTAACCCTAGCCCGAACCCTAACCCTAACCCTTCCCCGAAGCCTGACCCTCACCCGTCCCCTAATCCTAACCCGTACGCTAACACTAACCCGCACCCTCACACGCACGCTCCCCCTAAAGGGTTGCCGTACCCTCACCTGTCCCCTAAACCGTCCCCGTCCCCTAACCCTAACCCTAGCCCGAACCCTAACCCTAACCCTTCCCCGTAGCCTGACCCTCACCCGTCCCCTAATCCTAACCCGTACGCTAACACTAACCCGCGCCCTCACATGCACTCTCCCCCTAAAGCGTTGCCGTACCCTCACCTGGACCCTAAACCGTCCCCGTCCACTAACCCTAACCCTAGCCCGAACCCTAACCCTAACCCTTCCCCGAAGCCTGACCCTCACCTGTCCCCTAATCCTAACCCGTACGCTAACACTAACCCGCGCCCTCACACGCCCGCTCCCCCTAAAGCGTTGCCGTACCCTCACCTGTACCCTAAACCGTCCCGGTCCCCGTCCCCTAACCCTAGCCCGAACCCTAACCCTAACCCTTCCCCGAAGCCTGACCCTCACCCGTCCCCTAATCCTAACCCGTACGCTAACACTAACCCGCGCCCTCACATGCACGCTCCCCCTAAAGCGTTGCCGTACCCTCACCTGGACCCTAAACCGTCCCCGTCCCCTAACCCTAACCCTAGCCCGAACCGTAACCCTAACCCTTCCCCGAAGCCTGACCCTCACCCGTCCCCTAATCCTAACCCGTACGCGAACACTAACCCGCGCCCTCACACGCACGCTCCCCCTAAAGGGTTGCCGTACCCTCACCTGGACCCTAAACCGTCCCCGTCCCCTAACCCTAACCCTAGCCCGAACCCTAACCCTAACCCTTCCCCGAAGCCTGACCCTCACCCGTCCCCTAATCCTAACCCGTACGCTAACACTAACCCGCGCCCTCACACGCATGCTCCCCCTAAAGCGTTGCCGTACCCTCACCTGGACCCTAAACCTTCCCCGTCCCCTAACTCTAACCCTAGCCCGAACCCTAACCCTAACCCTTCCCCGAAGCCTGACCCTCACCCGTCCCCTAATCCTAACACGTACGCTAACAATAACCCGCGCCCTCACACGCACGCTCCCTCTAAAGCGTTGCCGTACCCTCACCTGGACCCTAAACCGTCCCCGTCCCCTAACCCTAACCCTAGCCCGAACCCTAACCCTAACCCTTCCCCGAAGCCTGACCCTCACCCGTCCCCTAATCCTAACCCGTACGCTAACACTAACCCGCGCCCTCACACGCACACTCCCCCTAAAGCGTTGCCGTACCCTCACCTGGACCGTAAACTGTCCCCGTCCCCTAACCCTAACCCTAGCCCGAACCCTAACTCTAACCCTTCCCCGAAGCCTGACCCTCACCCGTCCCCTAATCCTAACCCGTACGCTAACACTAACCCGCGCCCTCACATGCAGGCTCCCCCTAAAGCGTTGCCGTACCCTCACCTGGACCCTAAACCGTCCCCGTCCCCTAACCCTAACCCTAGCCCGAACCCTAACCCTAACCCTTCCCCGAAGCCTGACCCTCACCCGTCCCCTAATCCTAACCCGTACGCTAACACTAACCCGCGCCCTCACACGCACGCTCCCCCTAAAGCGTTGCCGTACCCTCACCTGGACCCTAAACCGTCCCCGTCCCCTAACCCTAACCCTAGCCCGAACCCTAACCCTAACCCTTCCCCGAAGCCTGACCCTCACCCGTCCCCTAATCCTAACCCGTACGCTAACACTATCACGCGCCCTCACACGCACGCTCCCCCTAAAGTGTTGCCGTACCCTCACCTGGACCCTAAACCGTCCCCGTCCCCGTCCCCTAACCCTAGCCCGAACCCTAACCCTAACCCTTCCCCGAAGCCTGACCCTCACCCGTCCCCTAATCCTAACCCGTACGCTAACACTAACCCGCACCCTCACACGCACGCTCCCCCTAAAGGGTTGCCGTACCCTCACCTGTCCCCTAAACCGTCCCCGTCCCCTAACCCTAACCCTAGCCTGAACCCTAACCCTAACCCTTCCCCGTAGCCTGACCCTCACCCGTCCCCTAATCCCAACCCGTACGCTAACACTAACCCGCGCCCTCACATGCACTCTCCCCCTAAAGCGTTGCCGTACCCTCACCTGGACCCTAAACCGTCCCCGTCCACTAACCCTAACCCTAGCCCGAACCCTAACCCTAACCCTTCCCCGAAGCCTGACCCTCACCCGTCCCCTAATCCTAACCCGTACGCTAACACTAACCCGCGCCCTCACACGCACGCTCCCCCTAAAGCGTTGCCGTACCCTCACCTGGACCCTAAACCGTCCCTGTCCCCTAACCCTAACCCTAGCCCGAACCATAACCCTAACCCTTCCCCGAAGCCTGACCCTCAACCGTCCCCTAATCCTAAACCGTACGCTAACACTTACCCGCGCCCTCACACGCACGCTCCTCCTAAAGGGTTGCCGTACCCTCACCTGGACCCTAAAACGTCCCCGTCCCCTAACCCTAGCCCTAGCCCGAACCCTAACCCTAACACTTCCCCGAAACCTAACCCTCACCCGTCCCCTAATCCTAACCCGTACGCTAACAGTAACCCGCGCCCTAACACGCACGCTCCCCCTAAATCGTTGCCGTACCCTCACCTGGACCCTAAACCGTCCCCGTCCCCGTCCCCTAACCCTAGCCCGAACCCTAACCCTAACCCTTCCCCGAAGCCTGACCCTCACCCGTCCCCTAATCCTAACCCGTACGCTAACACTAACCCGCGCCCTCACATGCACGCTCCCCCTAAAGCGTTGCCGTACCCTCACCTGGACCCTAAACCGTCCCCGTCCCCTAACCCTAACCCTAGCCCGAACCCTAACCCTAACCCTTCCCCGAAGCCTGACCCTCACCCGTCCCCTAATCCTAACCCGTACGCTAACACTAACCCGCGCCCTCACACGCACGCTCCCCCTAAAGCGTTGCCGTACCCTCACCTGGACCCTAAACCGTCCCCGTCCCCTAACCCTAACCCTAGCCCGAACCGTAACCCTAAACCTTCCCCGAAGCCTGACCCTCACCCGTCCCCTAATCCTAACCCGTACGCGAACACTAACCCGCGCCCTCACACGCACGCTCCCCCTAAAGCGTTGCCGTGCCCTCACCTGGACCCTAAACCGTCCCCGTCCCCTAACCCTAACCCTAGCCCGAACCCTAACCCTAACCCTTCCCCGAAGCCTGACCCTCACCCGTCCCCTAATCCTAACCCGTACGCTAACATTAACCCGCGCCCTCACACGCACGCTCCCCCTAAAGCGTTGCCGTACCCTCACCTGGACCCTAAACCGTCCCCGTCCCCTAACCCTAACCCTAGCCCGAACCCTAACCCTAACCCTTCCCCGAAGCCTGACCCTCACCCGTCCCCTAATCCTAACCCGTACGCTAACACTAACCCGCGCCCTAACACGCACGCTCCCCCTAAAGCGTTGCCGTACCCTCACCTGGACCCTAAACCGTCCCCGTCCCCGTCCCCTAACCCTAGCCAGAACACTAACCCTAACCCTTCCCCGAAGCCTGACCCTCACCCGTCCCCTAATCCTATCCGTACGCTAACACTAACCCGCGCCCTCACACGCACGCTCCCCCTAAAGCGTTGCCGTACCCTCACCTGGACCCTAAACCTTCCCCATCCCCTAACCCTAACCCTAGCCCGAACCCTAACCCTAACCCTTCCCCGAAGCCTGACCCTCACCCATCCCCTAATCCTAAACCGTACGCTAACACTAACCCACACCCTCACATGCACGCTCCCCCTAAAGCGTTGCCGTACCCCCACGTGGACCCTAAACCGTCCCCGTCCCCTAACCCTAACCGTAGCCTGAACCCTAACCCTAACCCTTCCCCGAAGCCTGACCCTCCCCCGTCCCCTAATCCTAACCCGTACGCTAACACTAACCCACGCCCTCACACGCACGCTCCCCCTAAAGCGTTGCCGTACCCTCACCTGGACCCTAAAGCGTCCCCGTCCCCTAACCCTAACCCTAGCCAGAACCCTAACCCTAACCCTTCCCCGAAGCCTGACCCTCACCCGTTCCCTAATCCTAACCCGTACGCTAACACTAACCCACGCCCTCACACGCACGCTCCCTCTAAAGCGTTGCTGTACCCTCACCTGGACCCTAAACCGTCCCCGTTCCCTAACCCTAACCCTAGCCCGAACCCTAACCCTAACCCTTCCCCGAAGCCTGACCTTCACCCGTCCCCTAATCCTAACACGTACGCTAACAATAACCCGCGCCCTCACACACACGCTCCCCCTAAAGCGTTGCCGTACCCTCACCTGGACCCTAAACCGTCCCCGTCCCCTAAACCTAACCCTAGCCCGAACCCTAACCCTAACCCTTCCCCGAAGCCTGACCCTCACCCGTCCCCTAATCCTAACCCGTACGCTAACACTAACCCGCGCCCTCACACGCACGCTCCCCCTAAAGCGTTGCCGTACCCTCACCTGGACCCTAAACCGTCCCCGTCCCCTAACCCTAACCCTAGCCCGAACCCTAACCCTAACCCTTCCCCGAAGCCTGACCCTCACCCGTCCCCTAATCCTAACCCGTACGCTAACACTATCATGCGCCCTCACACGCACGCTCCCCCTAAAGTGTTGCCGTACCCTCACCTGGACCCTAAACCGTCCCCGTCCCCGTCCCCTAACCCTAGCCCGAACCCTAACCCTAACCCTTCCCCGAAGCCTGACCCTCACCCGTCCCCTAATCCTAACCCGTACGCTAACACTAACCCGCACCCTCACACGCACGCTCCCCCTAAAGGGTTGCCGTACCCTCACCTGTCCCCTAAACCGTCCCCGTTCCCTAACCCTAACCCTAGCCCGAACCCTAACCCTAACCCTTCCCCGTAGCCTGACCCTCAACCGTCCCCTAATCCTAACCCGTACGCTAACACTAACCCGCGCCCTCACATGCACTCTCCCCCTAAAGCGTTGCCGTACCCTCACCTGGACCCTAAACCGTCCCCGTCCACTAACCCTAACCCTAGCCCGAACCCTAACCCTAACCCTTCCCCGAAGCCTGACCCTCACCTGTCCCCTAATCCTAACCCGTACGCTAACACTAACCCGCGCCCTCACACGCCCGCTCCCCCTAAAGCGTTGCCGTACCCTCACCTGTACCCTAAACCGTCCCGGTCCCCGTCCCCTAACCCTAGCCCGAACCCTAACCCTAACCCTTCCCCGAAGCCTGACCCTCACCCGTCCCCTAATCCTAACCCGTACGCTAACACTAACCCGCGCCCTCACACGCACGCTCCCCCTAAAGCGTTGCCGTACCCTCACCTGGACCCTAAATCGTCCCTGTCCCCTAACCCTAACCCTAGCCCGAACCCTAACCCTAAAACTTCCCCGAAGCCTGACCCTCACCCGTCCCCTAATCCTAACCCGTACGCTAACACTAACCCGCGCCCTAACACGCACGCTCCCCCTAAAGCGTTGCCGTACCCTCACCTGGACCCTAAACCGTCCCCGTCCCCTAACCCTAACCCTAGCCCGAACCCTAACCCTAACCCTTCCCCGAAGCCTGACCCTCACCCGTCCCCTAATCCTAACCCGTACGCTAACACTAACCCGCGCCCTCACACGCACGCTCCCCCTAAAGCGTTGCCGTACCCTCACCTGGACCCTAAACCGTCCCCGTCCCCTAACCCTAACCGTAGCCCGAACCGTAACCCTAAACCTTCCCCGAAGCCTGACCCTCACCCGTCCCCTAATCCTAACCCGTACGCTAACACTAACCCGCGCCCTCACACGCACGCTCCCCCTAAAGCGTTGCCGTGCCCTCACCTGGACCCTAAACCGTCCCCGTCCCCTAACCCTAACCCTAGCCCGAACCCTAACCCTAACCCTTCCCCGAAGCCTGACCCTCACCCGTCCCCTAATCCTAACCCGTACGCTAACATTAACCCGCGCCCTCACACGCACGCTCCCCCTAAAGCGTTGCCGTACCCTCACCTGGACCCTAAACCGTCCCCGTCCCCTAACCCTAACCCTAGCCCGAACCCTAACCCTAACCCTTCCCCGAAGCCTGACCCTCACCCGTCCCCTAATCCTAACCCGTACGCTAACACTAACCCGCGCCCTAACACGCACGCTCCCCCTAAAGCGTTGCCGTACCCTCACCTGGACCCTAAACCGTCCCCGTCCCCGTCCCCTAACCCTAGCCAGAACACTAACCCTAACCCTTCCCCGAAGCCTGACCCTCACCCGTCCCCTAATCCTATCCGTACGCTAACACTAACCCGCGCCCTCACACGCACGCTCCCCCTAAAGCGTTGCCGTACCCTCACCTGGACCCTAAACCTTCCCCATCCCCTAACCCTAACCCTAGCCCGAACCCTAACCCTAACCCTTCCCCGAAGCCTGACCCTCACCCATCCCCTAATCCTAAACCGTACGCTAACACTAACCCACACCCTCACATGCACGCTCCCCCTAAAGCGTTGCCGTACCCCCACGTGGACCCTAAACCGTCCCCGTCCCCTAACCCTAACCGTAGCCTGAACCCTAACCCTAACCCTTCCCCGAAGCCTGACCCTCCCCCGTCCCCTAATCCTAACCCGTACGCTAACACTAACCCACGCCCTCACACGCACGCTCCCCCTAAAGCGTTGCCGTACCCTCACCTGGACCCTAAAGCGTCCCCGTCCCCTAACCCTAACCCTAGCCAGAACCCTAACCCTAACCCTTCCCCGAAGCCTGACCCTCACCCGTTCCCTAATCCTAACCCGTACGCTAACACTAACCCACGCCCTCACACGCACGCTCCCTCTAAAGCGTTGCTGTACCCTCACCTGGACCCTAAACCGTCCCCGTTCCCTAACCCTAACCCTAGCCCGAACCCTAACCCTAACCCTTCCCCGAAGCCTGACCTTCACCCGTCCCCTAATCCTAACACGTACGCTAACAATAACCCGCGCCCTCACACACACGCTCCCCCTAAAGCGTTGCCGTACCCTCACCTGGACCCTAAACCGTCCCCGTCCCCTAAACCTAACCCTAGCCCGAACCCTAACCCTAACCCTTCCCCGAAGCCTGACCCTCACCCGTCCCCTAATCCTAACCCGTACGCTAACACTAACCCGCGCCCTCACACGCACGCTCCCCCTAAAGCGTTGCCGTACCCTCACCTGGACCCTAAACCGTCCCCGTCCCCTAACCCTAACCCTAGCCCGAACCCTAACCCTAACCCTTCCCCGAAGCCTGACCCTCACCCGTCCCCTAATCCTAACCCGTACGCTAACACTATCATGCGCCCTCACACGCACGCTCCCCCTAAAGTGTTGCCGTACCCTCACCTGGACCCTAAACCGTCCCCGTCCCCGTCCCCTAACCCTAGCCCGAACCCTAACCCTAACCCTTCCCCGAAGCCTGACCCTCACCCGTCCCCTAATCCTAACCCGTACGCTAACACTAACCCGCACCCTCACACGCACGCTCCCCCTAAAGGGTTGCCGTACCCTCACCTGTCCCCTAAACCGTCCCCGTCCCCTAACCCTAACCCTAGCCCGAACCCTAACCCTAACCCTTCCCCGTAGCCTGACCCTCAACCGTCCCCTAATCCTAACCCGTACGCTAACACTAACCCGCGCCCTCACATGCACTCTCCCCCTAAAGCGTTGCCGTACCCTCACCTGGACCCTAAACCGTCCCCGTCCACTAACCCTAACCCTAGCCCGAACCCTAACCCTAACCCTTCCCCGAAGCCTGACCCTCACCTGTCCCCTAATCCTAACCCGTACGCTAACACTAACCCGCGCCCTCACACGCCCGCTCCCCCTAAAGCGTTGCCGTACCCTCACCTGTACCCTAAACCGTCCCGGTCCCCGTCCCCTAACCCTAGCCCGAACCCTAACCCTAACCCTTCCCCGAAGCCTGACCCTCACCCGTCCCCTAATCCTAACCCGTACGCTAACACTAACCCGCGCCCTCACACGCACGCTCCCCCTAAAGCGTTGCCGTACCCTCACCTGGACCCTAAATCGTCCCTGTCCCCTAACCCTAACCCTAGCCCGAACCCTAACCCTAAAACTTCCCCGAAGCCTGACCCTCACCCGTCCCCTAATCCTAACCCGTACGCTAACACTAACCCGTGCCCTAACACGCACGCTCCCCCTAAAGCGTTGCCGTACCCTCACCTGGACCCTAAACCGTCCCCGTTCCCTAACCCTAACCCTAGCCCGAACCCTAACCCTAACCCTTCCCCGAAGCCTGACCTTCACCCGTCCCCTAATCCTAACACGTACGCTAACAATAACCCGCGCCCTCACACACACGCTCCCCCTAAAGCGTTGCCGTACCCTCACCTGGACCCTAAACCGTCCCCGTCCCCTAAACCTAACCCTAGCCCGAACCCTAACCCTAACCCTTCCCCGAAGCCTGACCCTCACCCGTCCCCTAATCCTAACCCGTACGCTAACACTAACCCGCGCCCTCACACGCACGCTCCCCCTAAAGCGTTGCCGTACCCTCACCTGGACCCTAAACCGTCCCCGTCCCCTAACCCTAACCCTAGCCCGAACCCTAACCCTAACCCTTCCCCGAAGCCTGACCCTCACCCGTCCCCTAATCCTAACCCGTACGCTAACACTATCATGCGCCCTCACACGCACGCTCCCCCTAAAGTGTTGCCGTACCCTCACCTGGACCCTAAACCGTCCCCGTCCCCGTCCCCTAACCCTAGCCCGAACCCTAACCCTAACCCTTCCCCGAAGCCTGACCCTCACCCGTCCCCTAATCCTAACCCGTACGCTAACACTAACCCGCACCCTCACACGCACGCTCCCCCTAAAGGGTTGCCGTACCCTCACCTGTCCCCTAAACCGTCCCCGTCCCCTAACCCTAACCCTAGCCCGAACCCTAACCCTAACCCTTCCCCGTAGCCTGACCCTCAACCGTCCCCTAATCCTAACCCGTACGCTAACACTAACCCGCGCCCTCACATGCACTCTCCCCCTAAAGCGTTGCCGTACCCTCACCTGGACCCTAAACCGTCCCCGTCCACTAACCCTAACCCTAGCCCGAACCCTAACCCTAACCCTTCCCCGAAGCCTGACCCTCACCTGTCCCCTAATCCTAACCCGTACGCTAACACTAACCCGCGCCCTCACACGCCCGCTCCCCCTAAAGCGTTGCCGTACCCTCACCTGTACCCTAAACCGTCCCGGTCCCCGTCCCCTAACCCTAGCCCGAACCCTAACCCTAACCCTTCCCCGAAGCCTGACCCTCACCCGTCCCCTAATCCTAACCCGTACGCTAACACTAACCCGCGCCCTCACACGCACGCTCCCCCTAAAGCGTTGCCGTACCCTCACCTGGACCCTAAATCGTCCCTGTCCCCTAACCCTAACCCTAGCCCGAACCCTAACCCTAAAACTTCCCCGAAGCCTGACCCTCACCCGTCCCCTAATCCTAACCCGTACGCTAACACTAACCCGTGCCCTAACACGCACGCTCCCCCTAAAGCGTTGCCGTACCCTCACCTGGACCCTAAACCGTCCCCGTCCCCGTCCCCTAACCCTAGCCAGAACACTAACCCTAAACCTTCCCCGAAGCCTGACCCTCACCCGTCCCCTAATCCTATCCGTACGCTAACACTAACCCGCGCCCTCACACGCACGCTCCCCCTAAAGCGTTGCCGTACCCTCACCTGGACCCTAAACCTTCCCCATCCCCTAACCCTAACCCTAGCCCGAACCCTAACCCTAACCCTTCCCCGAAGCCTGACCCTCACCCATCCCCTAATCCTAAACCGTACGCTAACACTAACCCACACCCTCACATGCCCGCTCCCCCTAAAGCGTTGCCGTACCCCCACGTGGACCCTAAACCGTCCCCGTCCCCTAACCCTAACCGTAGCCTGAACCCTAACCCTAACCCTTCCCCGAAGCCTGACCCTCCCCCGTCCCCTAATCCTAACCCGTACGCTAACACTAACCCACGCCCTCACACGCACGCTCCCCCTAAAGCGTTGCCGTACCCTCACCTGGACCCTAAAGCGTCCCCGTCCCCTAACCCTAACCCTAGCCAGAACCCTAACCCTAACCCTTCCCCGAAGCCTGACCTTCACCCGTCCCCTAATCCTAACCCGTACGCTAACACTAACCCGCGCCCTCACACGCACGCTCCCCCTAAAGCGTTGCCGTACCCTCACCTGGACCCTATACCTTCCCCGTCCCCTAACTCTAACCCTAGCCCGAACCCTAACCCTAACCCTTCCCCGAAGCCTGACCTTCACCCGTCCCCTAATCCTAACACGTACGCTAACAATAACCCGCGCCCTCACACGCACGCTCCCTCTAAAGCGTTGCCGTACCCTCACCTGGACCCTAAACCGTCCCCGTCCCCGTCCCCTAACCCTAGCCCGAACCCTAACCCTAACACTTCCCCGAAGCCTGACCCTCACCCGTCCCCTAATCCTAACCCGTACGCTAACACTAACCCGTGCCCTCACACACACGCTCCCCCTAAAGCGTTGCCGTACCCTCACCTGGACCCTAAACCGTCCCCGTCCCCTAACCCTAACCCTAGCCCGAACCCTAACCCTAACCCTTCCCCGAAGCCTGACCCTCACCCGTCCCCTAATCCTAACCCGTACGCTAACACTAACCCGCGCCCTCACATGCACGCTCCCCCTAAAGCGTTGCCGTACCCTCACCTGGACCCTAAACCGTCCCCGTCCCCTAACCCTAACCCTAGCCCGAACCCTAACCCTAACCCTTCCCCGAAGCCTGACCCTCACCCGTCCCCTAATCCTAACACGTACGCTAACACTAACCCGCGCCCTCACACGCACGCTCCCCCTAAAGCGTTGCCGTACCCTCACCTGGACCCTAAACCGTCCCCGTCCCCTAACCCTAACCCTAGCCCGAACCGTAACCCTAAACCTTCCCCGAAGCCTGACCCTCACCCGTCCCCTAATCCTAACCCGTACGCTAACACTAACCCGCGCCCTCACACGCACGCTCCCCCTAAAGCGTTGCCGTGCCCTCACCTGGACCCTAAACCGTCCCCGTCCCCTAACCCTTACCCTAGCCCGAACCCTAACCCTAACCCTTCCCCGAAGCCTGACCCTCACCCGTCCCCTAATCCTAACCCGTATGCTAACACTAACCCGCGCCCTCACACGCACGCTCCCCCTAAAGCGTTGCCGTACCCTCACCTGGACCCTAAACCGTCCCCGTCCCCTAACCCTAACCCTAGCCCGAACCCTAACCCTAAAACTTCCCCGAAGCCTGACCCTCACCCGTCCCCTAATCCTAACCCGTACGCTAACACTAACCCGCGCCCTAACACGCACGCTCCCCCTAAAGCGTTGCCGTACCCTCACCTGGACCCTAAACCGTCCCCATCCCCGTCCCCTAACCCTAGCCAGAACACTAACCCTAACCCTTCCCCGAAGCCTGACCCTCACCCGTCCCCTAATCCTATCCGTACGCTAACACTAACCCGCGCCCTCACACGCACGCTCCCCCTAAAGCGTTGCCGTACCCTCACCTGGACCCTAAACCTTCCCCATCCCCTAACCCTAACCCTAGCCCGAACCCTAACCCTAACCCTTCCCCGAAGCCTGACCCTCACCCATCCCCTAATCCTAAACCGTACGCTAACACTAACCCACACCCTCACATGCACGCTCCCCCTAAAGCGTTGCCGTACCCCCACGTGGACCCTAAACCGTCCCCGTCCCCTAACCCTAACCGTAGCCTGAACCCTAACCCTAACCCTTCCCCGAAGCCTGACCCTCCCCCGTCCCCTAATCCTAACCCGTACGCTAACACTAACCCACGCCCTCACACGCACGCTCCCCCTAAAGCGTTGCCGTACCCTCACCTGGACCCTAAAGCGTCCCCGTCCCCTAACCCTAACCCTAGCCAGAACCCTAACCCTAACCCTTCCCCGAAGCCTGACCCTCACCCGTTCCCTAATCCTAACCCGTACGCTAACACTAACCCACGCCCTCACACGCACGCTCCCTCTAAAGCGTTGCTGTACCCTCACCTGGACCCTAAACCGTCCCCGTTCCCTAACCCTAACCCTAGCCCGAACCCTAACCCTAACCCTTCCCCGAAGCCTGACCTTCACCCGTCCCCTAATCCTAACACGTACGCTAACAATAACCCGCGCCCTCACACGCACGCTCCCTCTAAAGCGTTGCCGTACCCTCACCTGGACCCTAAACCGTCCCCGTCCCCGTCCCCTAACCCTAGCCCGAACCCTAACCCTAACCCTTCCCCGAAGCCTGACCCTCACCCGTCCCCTAATCCTAACCCGTACGCTAACACTAACCCGCGCCCTCACACACACGCTCCCCCTAAAGCGTTGCCGTACCCTCACCTGGACCCTAAACCGTCCCCGTCCCCTAAACCTAACCCTAGCCCGAACCCTAACCCTAACCCTTCCCCGAAGCCTGACCCTCACCCGTCCCCTAATCCTAACCCGTACGCTAACACTAACCCGCGCCCTCACACGCACGCTCCCCCTAAAGCGTTGCCGTACCCTCACCTGGACCCTAAACCGTCCCCGTCCCCTAACCCTAACCCTAGCCAGAACCCTAACCCTAACCCTTCCCCGAAGCCTGACCCTCACCCGTCCCCTAATCCTAACCCGTACGCTAACACTATCACGCGCCCTCACACGCACGCTCCCACTAAAGTGTTGCCGTACCCTCACCTGGACCCTAAACCGTCCCCGTCCCCGTCCCCTAACCCTAGCCCGAACCCTAACCCTAACCCTTCCCCGAAGCCTGACCCTCACCCGTCCCCTAATCCTAACCCGTACGCTAACACTAACCCGCACCCTCACACGCACGCTCCCCCTAAAGGGTTGCCGTACCCTCACCTGTCCCCTAAACCGTCCCCGTCCCCTAACCCTAACCCTAGCCCGAACCCTAACCCTAACCCTTCCCCGTAGCCTGACCCTCACCCGTCCCCTAATCCTAACCCGTACGCTAACACTAACCCGCGCCCTCACATGCACTCTCCCCCTAAAGCGTTGCCGTACCCTCACCTGGACCCTAAACCGTCCCCGTCCACTAACCCTAACCCTAGCCCGAACCCTAACCCTAACCCTTCCCCGAAGCCTGACCCTCACCTGTCCCCTAATCCTAACCCGTACGCTAACACTAACCCGCGCCCTCACACGCCCGCTCCCCCTAAAGCGTTGCCGTACCCTCACCTGTACCCTAAACCGTCCCGGTCCCCGTCCCCTAACCCTAGCCCGAACCCTAACCCTAACCCTTCCCCGAAGCCTGACCCTCACCCGTCCCCTAATCCTAACCCGTACGCTAACACTAACCCGCGCCCTCACACGCACGCTCCCCCTAAAGCGTTGCCGTACCCTCACCTGGACCCTAAACCTTCCCTGTCCCCTAACCCTAACCCTAGCCCGAACCATAACCCTAACCCTTCCCCGAAGCCTGACCCTCAACCGTCCCCTAATCCTAACCCGTACGCTAACACTTACCCGCGCCCTCACACGCACGCTCCCCCTAAAGGGTTGCCGTACCCTCACCTGGACCCTAAAACGTCCCCGTCCCCTAACCCTAGCCCTAGCCCGAACCCTAACCCTAACACTTCCCCGAAACCTAACCCTCACCCGTCCCCTAATCCTAACCCGTACGCTAACAGTTACCCGCGCCCTAACACGCACGCTCCCCCTAAATCGTTGCCGTACCCTCACCTGGACCCTAAACCGTCCCCGTCCCCGTCCCCTAACCCTAGCCCGAACCCTAACCCTAACCCTTCCCCGAAGCCTGACCCTCACCCGTCCCCTAATCCTAACCCGTAAGCTAACACTAACCCGCGCCCTCACACGCACGCTCCCCCTAAAGCGTTGCCGTACCCTCACCTGGACCCTAAACCTTCCCCATCCCCTAACCCTAACCCTAGCCCGAACCCTAACCCTAACCCTTCCCCGAAGCCTGACCCTCACCCGTCCTCTAATCCTAACACGTACACTAACACTAACCCGCGCCCTCACATGCACGCTCCCCCTAAAGCGTTGCCGTACCCTCACCTGGACCCTAAACCGTCCCCGTCCCCTAACCCTAACCCTAGCCAGAACCCTAACCCTAACCCTTCCCCGAAGCCTGACACTCACCCTTCCCCTAATCCTAACCCGTACGCTAACACTAACCCGCGCCCTCACACGCACGCTCCCCCTAAAGCGTTGCCGTACCCTCACCTGGACCCTAAACCGTCCCCGTCCCCGTCCCCTAACCCTAGCCCGAACCCTAACCCTAACCCTTCCCCGAAGCCTGACCCTCACCCGTCCCCTAATCCTAACCCGTACGCTAACACTAACCCGCACCCTCACACGCACGCTCCCCCTAAAGGGTTGCCGTACCCTCACCTGTCCCCTAAACCGTCCCCGTCCCCTAACCCTAACCCTAGCCCGAACCCTAACCCTAACCCTTCCCCGTAGCCTGACCCTCACCCGTCCCCTAATCCTAACCCGTACGCTAACACTAACCCGCGCCCTCACATGCACTCTCCCCCTAAAGCGTTGCCGTACCCTCACCTGGACCCTAAACCGTCCCCGTCCACTAACCCTAACCCTAGCCCGAACCCTAACCCTAACCCTTCCCCGAAGCCTGACCCTCACCTGTCCCCTAATCCTAACCCGTACGCTAACACTAACCCGCGCCCTCACACGCCCGCTCCCCCTAAAGCGTTGCCGTACCCTCACCTGTACCCTAAACCGTCCCGGTCCCCGTCCCCTAACCCTAGCCCGAACCCTAACCCTAACCCTTCCCCGAAGCCTGACCCTCACCCGTCCCCTAATCCTAACCCGTACGCTAACACTAACCCGCGCCCTCACATGCACACTCCCCCTAAAGCGTTGCCGTACCCTCACCTGGACCCTAAACCGTCCCCGTCCCCTAACCCTAACCCTAGCCCGAACCGTAACCCTAACCCTTCCCCGAAGCCTGACCCTCACCCGTCCCCTAATCCTAACCCGTACGCTAACACTAACCCGCGCCCTCACACGCACGCTCCCCCTAAAGGGTTGCCGTACCCTCACCTGGACCCTAAACCGTCCCCGTCCCCTAACCCTAACCCTAGCCCGAACCCTAACCCTAACCCTTCCCCGAAGCCTGACCCTCACCCGTCCCCTAATCCTAACCCGTACGCTAACACTAACCCGCGCCCTCACACGCATGCTCCCCCTAAAGCGTTGCCGTACCCTCACCTGGACCCTAAACCTTCCCCGTCCCCTAACTCTAACCCTAGCCCGAACCCTAACCCTAACCCTTCCCCGAAGCCTGACCCTCACCCGTCCCCTAATCCTAACACGTACGCTAACAATAACCCGCGCCCTCACACGCACGCTCCCTCTAAAGCGTTGCCGTACCCTCACCTGGACCCTAAACCGTCCCCGTCCCCTAACCCTAACCCTAGCCCGAACCCTAACCCTAACCCTTCCCCGAAGCCTGACCCTCACCCGTCCCCTAATCCTAACCCGTACGCTAACACTAACCCGCGCCCTCACACGCACGCTCCCCCTAAAGCGTTGCCGTACCCTCACCTGGACCGTAAACTGTCCCCGTCCCCTAACCCTAACCCTAGCCCGAACCCTAACTCTAACCCTTCCCCGAAGCCTGACCCTCACCCGTCCCCTAATCCTAACCCGTACGCTAACACTAACCCGCGCCCTCACATGCAGGCTCCCCCTAAAGCGTTGCCGTACCCTCACCTGGACCCTAAACCGTCCCCGTCCCCTAACCCTAACCCTAGCCCGAACCCTAACCCTAACCCTTCCCCGAAGCCTGACCCTCACCCGTCCCCTAATCCTAACCCGTACGCTAACACTAACCCGCGCCCTCACACGCACGCTCCCCCTAAAGCGTTGCCGTACCCTCACCTGGACCCTAAACCGTCCCCGTCCCCTAACCCTAACCCTAGCCCGAACCCTAACCCTAACCCTTCCCCGAAGCCTGACCCTCACCCGTCCCCTAATCCTAACCCGTACGCTAACACTATCACGCGCCCTCACACGCACGCTCCCCCTAAAGTGTTGCCGTACCCTCACCTGGACCCTAAACCGTCCCCGTCCCCGTCCCCTAACCCTAGCCCGAACCCTAACCCTAACCCTTCCCCGAAGCCTGACCCTCACCCGTCCCCTAATCCTAACCCGTACGCTAACACTAACCCGCACCCTCACACGCACGCTCCCCCTAAAGGGTTGCCGTACCCTCACCTGTCCCCTAAACCGTCCCCGTCCCCTAACCCTAACCCTAGCCCGAACCCTAACCCTAACCCTTCCCCGTAACCTGACCCTCACCCGTCCCCTAATCCCAACCCGTACGCTAACACTAACCCGCGCCCTCACATGCACTCTCCCCCTAAAGCGTTGCCGTACCCTCACCTGGACCCTAAACCGTCCCCGTCCACTAACCCTAACCCTAGCCCGAACCCTAACCCTAACCCTTCCCCGAAGCCTGACCCTCACCTGTCCCCTAATCCTAACCCGTACGCTAACACTAACCCGCGCCCTCACACGCCCGCTCCCCCTAAAGCGTTGCCGTACCCTCACCTGTACCCTAAACCGTCCCGGTCCCCGTCCCCTAACCCTAGCCCGAACCCTAACCCTAACCCTTCCCCGAAGCCTGACCCTCACCCGTCCCCTAATCCTAACCCGTACGCTAACACTAACCCGCGCCCTCACACGCACGCTCACCCTAAAGCGTTGCCGTACCCTCACCTGGACCCTAAACCGTCCCTGTCCCCTAACCCTAACCCTAGCCCGAACCATAACCCTAACCCTTCCCCGAAGCCTGACCCTCAACCGTCCCCTAATCCTAACCCGTACGCTAACACTTACCCGCGCCCTCACACGCACGCTCCCCCTAAAGGGTTGCCGTACCCTCACCTGGACCCTAAAACGTCCCCGTCCCCTAACCCTAGCCCTAGCCCGAACCCTAACCCTAACACTTCCCCGAAACCTAACCCTCACCCGTCCCCTAATCCTAACCCGTACGCTAACAGTAACCCGCGCCCTAACACGCACGCTCCCCCTAAATCGTTGCCGTACCCTCACCTGGACCCTAAACCGTCCCCGTCCCCGTCCCCTAACCCTAGCCCGAACCCTAACCCTAACCCTTCCCCGAAGCCTGACCCTCACCCGTCCCCTAATCCTAACCCGTACGCTAACACTAACCCGCGCCCTCACATGCACGCTCCCCCTAAAGCGTTGCCGTACCCTCACCTGGACCCTAAACCGTCCCCGTCCCCTAACCCTAACCCTAGCCCGAACCCTAACCCTAACCCTTCCCCGAAGCCTGACCCTCACCCGTCCCCTAATCCTAACCCGTACGCTAACACTAACCCGCGCCCTCACACGCACGCTCCCCCTAAAGCGTTGCCGTACCCTCACCTGGACCCTAAACCGTCCCCGTCCCCTAACCCTAACCCTAGCCCGAACCGTAACCCTAAACCTTCCCCGAAGCCTGACCCTCACCCGTCCCCTAATCCTAACCCGTACGCTAACACTAACCCGCGCCCTCACACGCACGCTCCCCCTAAAGCGTTGCCGTGCCCTCACCTGGACCCTAAACCGTCCCCGTCCCCTAACCCTAACCCTAGCCCGAACCCTAACCCTAACCCTTCCCCGAAGCCTGACCCTCACCCGTCCCCTAATCCTAACCCGTACGCTAACATTAACCCGCGCCCTCACACGCACGCTCCCCCTAAAGCGTTGCCGTACCCTCACCTGGACCCTAAACCGTCCCCGTCCCCTAACCCTAACCCTAGCCCGAACCCTAACCCTAACCCTTCCCCGAAGCCTGACCCTCACCCGTCCCCTAATCCTAACCCGTACGCTAACACTAACCCGCGCCCTAACACGCACGCTCCCCCTAAAGCGTTGCCGTACCCTCACCTGGACCCTAAACCGTCCCCGTCCCCGTCCCCTAACCCTAGCCAGAACACTAACCCTAACCCTTCCCCGAAGCCTGACCCTCACCCGTCCCCTAATCCTATCCGTACGCTAACACTAACACGCGCCCTCACACGCACGCTCCCCCTAAAGCGTTGCCGTACCCTCACCTGGACCCTAAACCTTCCCCATACCCTAACCCTAACCCTAGCCCGAACCCTAACCCTAACCCTTCCCCGAAGCCTGACCCTCACCCATCCCCTAATCCTAAACCGTACGCTAACACTAACCCACACCCTCACATGCACGCTCCTCCTAAAGCGTTGCCGTACCCCCACGTGGACCCTAAACCGTCCCCGTCCCCTAACCCTAACCGTAGCCTGAACCCTAACCCTAACCCTTCCCCGAAGCCTGACCCTCCCCCGTCCCCTAATCCTAACCCGTACGCTAACACTAACCCACGCCCTCACACGCACGCTCCCCCTAAAGCGTTGCCGTACCCTCACCTGGACCCTAAAGCGTCCCCGTCCCCTAACCCTAACCCTAGCCAGAACCCTAACCCTAACCCTTCCCCGAAGCCTGACCCTCACCCGTTCCCTAATCCTAACCCGTACGCTAACACTAACCCACGCCCTCACACGCACGCTCCCTCTAAAGCGTTGCTGTACCCTCACCTGGACCCTAAACCGTCCCCGTTCCCTAACCCTAACCCTAGCCCGAACCCTAACCCTAACCCTTCCCCGAAGCCTGACCTTCACCCGTCCCCTAATCCTAACACGTACGCTAACAATAACCCGCGCCCTCACACACACGCTCCCCCTAAAGCGTTGCCGTACCCTCACCTGGACCCTAAACCGTCCCCGTCCCCTAAACCTAACCCTAGCCCGAACCCTAACCCTAACCCTTCCCCGAAGCCTGACCCTCACCCGTCCCCTAATCCTAACCCGTACGCTAACACTAACCCGCGCCCTCACACGCACGCTCCCCCTAAAGCGTTGCCGTACCCTCACCTGGACCCTAAACCGTCCCCATCCCCTAACCCTAACCCTAGCCCGAACCCTAACCCTAACCCTTCCCCGAAGCCTGACCCTCACCCGTCCCCTAATCCTAACCCGTACGCTAACACTATCACGCGCCCTCACACGCACGCTCCCCCTAAAGTGTTGCCGTACCCTCACCTGGACCCTAAACCGTCCCCGTCCCCGTCCCCTAACCCTAGCCCGAACCCTAACCCTAACCCTTCCCCGAAGCCTGACCCTCACCCGTCCCCTAATCCTAACCCGTACGCTAACACTAACCCGCACTCTCACACGCACGCTCCCCCTAAAGGGTTGCCGTACCCTCACCTGTCCCCTAAACCGTCCCCGTCCCCTAACCCTAACCCTAGCCCGAACCCTAACCCTAACCCTTCCCCGTAGCCTGACCCTCAACCGTCCCCTAATCCTAACCCGTACGCTAACACTAACCCGCGCCCTCACATGCACTCTCCCCCTAAAGCGTTGCCGTACCCTCACCTGGACCCTAAACCGTCCCCGTCCACTAACCCTAACCCTAGCCCGAACCCTAACCCTAACCCTTCCCCGAAGCCTGACCCTCACCTGTCCCCTAATCCTAACCCGTACGCTAACACTAACCCGCGCCCTCACACGCCCGCTCCCCCTAAAGCGTTGCCGTACCCTCACCTGTACCCTAAACCGTCCCGGTCCCCGTCCCCTAACCCTAGCCCGAACCCTAACCCTAACCCTTCCCCGAAGCCTGACCCTCACCCGTCCCCTAATCCTAACCCGTACGCTAACACTAACCCGCGCCCTCACACGCACGCTCCCCCTAAAGCGTTGCCGTACCCTCACCTGGACCCTAAACCGTCCCTGTCCCCTAACCCTAACCCTAGCCCGAACCATAACCCTAACCCTTCCCCGAAGCCTGACCCTCAACCGTCCCCTAATCCTAACCCGTACGCTAACACTTACCCGCGCCCTCACACGCACGCTCCCCCTAAAGGGTTGCCGTACCCTCACCTGGACCCTAAAACGTCCCCGTCCCCTAACCCTAGCCCTAGCCCGAACCCTAACCCTAACACTTCCCCGAAACCTAACCCTCACCCGTCCCCTAATCCTAACCCGTACGCTAACAGTAACCCGCGCCCTAACACGCACGCTCCCCCTAAATCGTTGCCGTACCCTCACCTGGACCCTAAACCGTCCCCGTCCCCGTCCCCTAACCCTAGCCCGAACCCTAACCCTAACCCTTCCCCGAAGCCTGACCTTCACCCGTCCCCTAATCCTAACCCGTAAGCTAACACTAACCCGCGCCCTCACACGCACGCTCCCCCTAAAGCGTTGCCGTACCCTCACCTGGACCCTAAACCTTCCCCATCCCCTAACCCTAACCCTAGCCCGAACCCTAACCCTAACCCTTCCCCGAAGCCTGACCCTCACCCGTCCTCTAATCCTAACCCGTACACTAACACTAACCCGCGCCCTCACATGCACGCTCCCCCTAAAGCGTTGCCGTACCCTCACCTGGACCCTAAACCGTCCCCGTCCCCTAACCCTAACCCTAGCCAGAACCCTAACCCTAACCCTTCCCCGAAGCCTGACACTCACCCTTCCCCTAGTCCTAACCCGTACGCTAACACTAACCCGCGCCCTCACACGCACGCTCCCCCTAAAGCGTTGCCGTACCCTCACCTGGACCCTAAACCGTCCCCGTCCCCTAACCCTAACCCCAGCCCGAACCCTAACCCTAACACTTCCCCGAAGCCTGACCCTCACCCGTCCCCTAATCCTAACCCGTACGCTATCACTCACCCAGGCCCTCACACGCACGCTCCCCCTTAAGCGTTGCCGTACCCTCACCTGGACCCTAAACCGTCCCCGTCCCCTAACTCTAACCCTAGCCCGAACCCTAACCCTAACACTTCCCCGAAGCCTGACACTCACCCGTCCCCTAATCCTAACACGTACGCTAACAATAACCCGCGCCCTCACACGCACGCTCCCTCTAAAGCGTTGCCATACCCTCACCTGGACCCTAAACCGTCCCCGTCCCCTAACCCTAACCCTAGCCCGAACCCTAACCCTAACCCTTCCCCGAAGCCTGACCCTCACCCGTACCCTAATCCTAACCCGTACGCTAACACTAACCCGCGCCCTCACATGCACGCTCCCCCTAAAGCGTTGCCGTACCCTCACCTGGACCCTAAACCGTCCCCGTCCCCTAACCCTAACCCTAGCCCGAACCGTAACCCTAACCCTTCCCCGAAGCCTGACCCTCACCCATCCCCTAATCCTAACCCGTACGCTAACACTAACCCGCGCCCTCACATGCACGCTCCCCCTAAAGGGTTGCCGTACCCTCACCTGGAGCCTAAACCGTCCCCGTCCCCTAACCCTAACCCTAGCCCGAACCCTAACCCTAACCCTTCCCCGAAGCCTGACCCTCACCCGTCCCCTAATCCTAACCCGTACGCTAACACTAACCCGCGCCCTCACACGCATGCTCCCCCTAAAGCGTTGCCGTACCCTCACCTGGACCCTAAACCTTCCCCGTCCCCTAACTCTAACCCTAGCCCGAACCCTAACCCTAACCCTTCCCCGAAGCCTGACCCTCACCCGTCCCCTAATCCTAACACGTACGCTAACAATAACCCGCGCCCTCACACGCACGCTCCCTCTAAAGCGTTGCCGTACCCTCACCTGGACCCTAAACCGTCCCCGTCCCCTAACCCTAACCCTAGCCCGAACCCTAACCCTAACCCTTCCCCGAAGCCTGACCCTCACCCGTCCCCTAATCCTAACCCGTACGCTAACACTAACCCGCGCCCTCACACGCACGCTCCCCCTAAAGCGTTGCCGTGCCCTCACCTGGACCCTAAACCGTCCCCGTCCCCTAACCCTAACCCTAGCCCGAACCCTAACCCTAACCCTTCCCCGAAGCCTGACCCTCACCCGTCCCCTAATCCTAACCAGTACGCTAACACTAACCCGCGCCCTCACACGCATGCTCCCCCTAAAGCGTTGCCGTACCCTCACCTGGACCCTAAACCTTCCCCGTCCCCTAACTCTAACCCTAGCCCGAACCCTAACCCTAACCCTTCCCCGAAGCCTGACCCTCACCCGTCCCCTAATCCTAACACGTACGCTAACAATAACCCGCGCCCTCACACGCACGCTCCCTCTAAAGCGTTGCCGTACCCTCACCTGGACCCTAAACCGTCCCCGTCCCCTAACCCTAACCCTAGCCCGAACCCTAACCCTAACCCTTCCCCAAAGCCTGACCCTCACCCGTCCCCTAATCCTAACCCGTACGCTAACACTAACCCGCGCCCTCACACGCACGCTCCCCCTAAAGCGTTGCCGTACCCTCACCTGGACCGTAAAACGTCCCCGTCCCCTAACCCTAACCCTAGCCCGAACCCTAACTCTAACCCTTCCCCGAAGCCTGACCCTCACCCGTCCCCTAATCCTAACCCGTACGCTAACACTAACCCACGCCCTCACATGCACGCTCCCCCTAAAGCGTTGCCGTACACTCACCTGGACCCTAAACCGTCCCCGTCCCCTAACCCTAACCCTAGCCCGAACCCTAACCCTAACCCTTCCCCGAAGCCTGACCCTTACCCGTCCCCTAATCCTAACCCGTACGCTAACACTAACCCGCGCCCTCACATGCACGCTCCCCCTAAAGCGTTGCCGTACCCTCACCTGGACCCTAAACCGTCCCCGTCCCCTAACCCTAACCCTAGCCCGAACCGTAACCCTAAACCTTCCCTGAAGCCTGACCCTCACCCGTCCCCTAATCCTAACCCGTACGCTAACACTAACCCGCGCCCTCACACTCACGCTCCCCCTAAAGCGTTGCCGTGCCCTCACCTGGACCCTAAACCGTCCCCGTCCCCTAACCCTAACCCTAGCCCGAACCATAACCCTAACCCTTCCCCGAAGCCTGACCCTCACCCGTCCCCTAATCCTAACACGTACGCTAATACTAACCCGCGCCCTCACATGCACGCTCCCCCTAAAGCGTTGCCGTACCCTCACCTGGACCCTAAACCGTCCCCGTCCCCTAACCCTAACCCTAGCCCGAACCCTAACCCTAACACTTCCCCGAAGCCTGACCCTCACCCGTCCCCTAATCCTAACCCGTACGCTAACACTAACCCGCGCCCTAACACGCACGCTCCCCCTAAAGCGTTGCCGTACCCTCACCTGGACCCTAAACCGTCCCCGTCCCCGTCCCCTAACCCTAGCCCGAACACTAACCCTAACCCTTCCCCGAAGCCTGACCCTCACCCGTCCCCTAATCCTATCCGTACGCTAACACTAACCCGCGCCCTCACACGCACGCTCCCCCTAAAGCGTTGCCGTACCCTCACCTGGACCCTAAACCTTCCCCATCCCCTAACCCTAACCCTAGCCCGAACCCTAACCCTAACCCTTCCCCAAAGCCTGACCCTCACCCGTCCTCTAATCCTAACCCGTACACTAATACTAACCCGCGCCATCACACCCACGCTCCCCCTAAAGCGTGCCGTTCCCTCACCTGGACCCTAAGCCGTCCCCGTCCCCTAACCCTAACCCTAGCCCGAACCCTAACCCTAACCCTTACCCGAAGCCTGACCCTCACCCGTCCCCTAATCCTAACCCGTACGCTAACACTAACCCACACCCTCACACGCACGCTCCCCCTAAAGCGTTGCCGTACCCCCACTTGGACCCTAAACCATCCCCGTCCCCTAACCCTAACCGTAGCCCGAACCCTAACCCTAACCCTTCCCCGAAGCCTGACCCTCACCCGTCCCCTAATCCTAAACCGTACGCTAACACTAACCCACACCCTCACATGCACGCTCCCCCTAAAGCGTTGCCGTACCCCCACCTGGACCCTAAACCGTCCCCGTCCCCTAACCCTAACCGTAGCCTGAACCCTAACCCTAACCCTTCCCTGAAGCCTGACCCTCACCCGTCCCCTAATCCTAACCCGTACGCTAACACTAACCCACGCCCTCACACGCACGCTCCCCCTAAAGCGTTGCCGTACCCTCACCTGGACCGTAAAGCGTCCCCGTCCCCTAACCCTAACCCTAGCCAGAACCCTAACCCTAACCCTTCCCCGAAGCCTGACCCTCACCCGTCCCCTAATCCTAACCCTTACGCTAACACTAACCCACGCCCTCACACGCACGCTCCCTCTAAAGCGTTGCTGTACCCTCACCTGGACCCTAAAACGTCCCCGTTCCCTAACCCTAACCCTAGCCCGAACCCTAACCCTAACCCTTCCCCGAAGCCTGACCTTCACCCGTCCCCTAATCCTAACCCGTACGCTAACACTAACCCGCGCCCTCACACGCACGCTCCCCCTAAAGCGTTGCCGTACCCTCACCTGGACCC
>NW_027193057.1:0-99000 GCF_949987515.2 Delphinus delphis
AGTAATACACGGAATGGAAACTTGGCTACACAGGAACTGAATTACAGAACAGAACAGGGTCTCAAATTTAGAAAACCAACTTATGCTTGCTTAAGGGTAAAGGTGAGTTGGGGTGCTGCATAAAACCAGAGATTGAAATGAGCACAGATAAAGTTCCTTAAGTCAAATATGGAATAGACAAGAGCTACTCCTTGCTCAACGAAATGGACTCAACACCGCATATTAAAAGCCTAAGAGTGTACCTGACTAGTAAGTATCTTAAAACCTATGGATTGCTATGTCTCCAAAAGAGAATCAAGCATGTGTACAGGGGCATAAACGCAGCAGTGATAGGATTGGAGAGGTTCGGTGAGCAAATGAAGACCCTTTGAAGTCATATTGCATGGTACCCATTACACGGGTCTTAACTCTCCAGGTTTAAGGTATTCTTCCTTCAGCTAAAACATGCATGTGGAACCCAAGTATGATCAACCATGTGAACGGGAGACGTGTTCAAATATGTCTCAGTTTTCCTCCCCTGGTACTCGGGTGCAACATTCCAGACGCTTTACTAACACTCTCCCCACTTGGAGAGTCAGCCCCTTTAACCTCCTGTTTGGCCCAGTTTGCAATTTCTGTGGAAGATGAACAGGAATAGCGAGAACCAATGAGAGACTAGCTGGAGGTGTCTGGACGGGCAAATTTAACTCTCATTTCCCACCAGGAAGAGGAAATAACCAAAGGCTCAGCGTGCCGTGCCGGAACCAGATTAGGGCCTGAAGCCATCCTGCGGTGTTGCGGCCAGGTCACAAGAAAGCGAGTTGAAGAAAGGAGCTCAGGGGCACTGTAATTCACAAACCTGCAGAGTTATAAATGACAGCTATCGTCCAAAAATAGACTGAAGTAAGGCTGCCAAGAGGACTTGAAAGCGGGGCAGAATTGCAGGAAACCTATTTCAGGAGGTAGACTGGAATTGCATTGAAAGCATAGGAAAAGAGGCAGAACGTCCACAATGATGCACTTGGCCAAAAAGGGCGTATGCCTTTTTTCCTGAATATATTCAGGAAAAAACGCATACGCCCTTTTTGGCCAACCAAGCAAGCTTGCAAAGGAAATCTGCACTACAATGAAGTCTCACTTCCCCCCGGTCAAAAGGGCCATCTGAAAAAAGTGTAAAATCCAGAAAGGCAGGACAGGCCATGGAGAACTGGGAGCCTTGTTATGCTGATGGGCGGGATGTAAATTGCCAACAGACACTCGGGAGAAGTGTATGGTGTTTCCTGAAACATCTAAAAAACAAAGCAACAGAGCCTAGGGCACTGCCACTTATGGTCCTATAGCTTAGGGAAATTAAAATCAAAAAGACACAGCCACCCCAAAGTTTGGGACACCTCTGTTTACAAGAACCTCGTTTACAGTACAAGTTCAACATCGCAGAAAGTGAAAAATGGATAAAGAAGTTGTGGTATTTACTTACAAAGCAATATCACTCAGCAATGAAATCTATGTCATCAGGCCCTTAGCATCACAATGAGTGGATTCAGGTATGATGATTCTAACTGAAATAAGTCCACAGAAAAAGAAACATCATAAGATATCAGTAATACACGGAATGTAAACTTGGCTACACAGGAACTGAATTACAGAACAGAACAGGGTCTCAAATTTAGAAAACCAACTTATGCTTGCTTAAGGGTAAAGGTGAGTTGGGGTGCTGCATAAAACCAGAGATTGAAATGAGCACAGATTAAGTTCCTTAAGTCAAATATGGAATAGACAAGAGCTACTCCTTGCTCAACGAAATGGACTCAACACCCCATATTAAACGCCTAAGAATGTACCTGACTAGTAAGTATCGTAAAACCTAAGAATTGCTATGTCTCCAAAAGAGAATCCAGCATGTGTACAGGGGCATAAACGCAGCAGTGATAGGATTGGAGAGGTTCGGTGAGCAAATGAAGACCCTTTGAAGTCATATTGCATGGTACCCATTACACGGGTCTCAACTCTCCAGGTTTAAGGTATTCTTCCTTCAGCTAAAACATGCATGTGGAACCCAAGTATGATCAACCATGTGAACGGGAGACGTGTTCAAATATGTCTCAGTTTTCCTCCCGTGGTACTCGGGTGCAACATTCCAGACGCTTTACTAACACTCTCCCCACTTGGAGAGTCAGCGCCTTTAACCTCCTGTTTGGCCCAGTTTGCAATTTCTGCGGAAGATGAACAGGAATAGCGAGAACCAATGAGAGGCTAGCTGGAGGTGTCTGGACGGGCAAATTTAACTCTCATTTCCCACCAGGAAGAGGAAATAACCAAAGGCTCAGCGTGCCATACCGGAACCAGATTAGGGCCTGAAGCCATCCTGCGGTGTTGCGGCCAGGTCACAAGAAAGCAAGTTGAAGAAAGGAGCTCAGGGGCACTGTAATGCACAAACCTGCAGAGTTATAAATGACAGCTATCGTCCAAAAATAGACTGAAGTAAGGCTGCCAAGAGGACTTGAAAGCGGGGCAGAATTGCAGGAAACCGATTTCAGGAGGTAGACTGCAATTGCATTGAAAGCATAGGAAAAGAGGCAGAACGTCCACAATGATGCACTTGGCCAAAAAGGGCGTATGCGTTTTTTCCTGAATATATTCAGGAAAAAACGCATACGCCCTTTTTGGCCAACCAAGCAAGCTTGCAAAGGAAATCTGCACTACAATGAAGTCTCACTTCCCCCCGGTCAAAAGGGCCATCTGAAAAAAGTGTAAAATCCAGAAAGGCAACAGGCAATTGAGAACTGGGAGCCTTGTTATGCTGATGGGCGGGATGTAAATTGCCAACAGACACTTGGGAGAAGTGTATTGTGTTTCCTGAAACATCTAAAAAGCAAAGCAACAGAGCCTAGGGCACTTCCACTTATGGTCCTATAGCTTAGGGAAATTAAAATCAAAAAGACACAGCCACCCCAAAGTTTGGAACGGCTCTGTTTACAAGAACCTCGTTTACAGTACAAGTTCAACATCGCAGAAAGTGAAAAATGGATAAAGAAGTTGTGGTATTTACTTACAAAGCAATATCACTCAGCAATGAAATCTGTGTCATCAGGCCCTTAGCAGCACAATGAGTGGATTCAGGTATGATGATTCTAACTGAAATAAGTCACACAGAAAAAGAAACATCATAAGATATCAGTAATACACGGAATGTAAACTTGGCTACACAGGAACTGAATTACAGAACAGAACAGGGTCTCAAATTTAGAAAACCAACTTATGCTTGCTTAAGGGTAAAGGTGAGTTGGGGTGCTGCATAAAACCAGAGATTGAAATGAGCACAGATAAAGTTCCTTAAGTCAAATATGGAATAGACAAGAGCTACTCCTTGCTCAACGAAATGGACTCAACACCGCATATTAAACGCCTAAGAATGTACCTGACTAGTAAGTATCTTAAAACCTATGGATTGCTATGTCTCCGAAAGAGAATCAAGCAGGTGTACAGGGGCATAAAAGCAGCAGTGATAGGATTGGAGAGGTTCGGTGAGCAAATGAAGACCCTTTGAAGTCATATTGCATGGTACCCATTACACGGGTCTTAACTCTCCAGGTTTAAGGTATTCTTCCTTCAGCTAAAACATGCATGTGGAACCCAAGTATGATCAACCATGTGAACGGGAGACGTGTTCAAATATGTCTCAGTTTTCCTCCCCTGGTACTCGGGTGCAACATTCCAGACGCTTTACTAACACTCTCCCCACTTGGAGAGTCAGTCCCTTTAACATCCTGTTTGGCCCAGTTTGCAATTTCTGCGGAAGATGAACAGGAATAGCGAGAACCAATGAGAGGCTAGCTGGAGGTGTCTGGACGGGCAAATTTAACTCTCATTTCCCACCAGGAAGAGGAATTAACCAAAGGCTCAGCGTGCCGTACCGGAACCAGATTAGGGCCTGAAGCCATCCTGCGGTGTTGCGGCCAGGTCACAAGAAAGCGAGTTGAAGAAAGGAGCTCAGGGGCACTGTAATTCACAAACCTGCAGAGTTATAAATGACAGCTATCGTCCAAAAATATACTGAAGTAAGGCTACCAAGAGGACTTGAAAACGGGGCAGAATTGCAGAAAACCGATTTCAGGAGGTAGACTGGAATTGCATTGAAAGCATAGGAAAAGAGGCAGAATGTCCACAATGATGCACTTAGCCAAAAAGGGCGTATGCGTTTTTTCCTGAATATATTCAGGAAAAAACGCATACGCCCTTTTTGGCCAACCAAGCAAGCTTGCAAAGGAAATCTGCACTACAATGAAGTCTCACTTCCCCCCGGTCAAAAGGGCCATCTGAAAAAAGTGTAAAATCCAGAAAGGCAGGACAGGCCATGGAGAACTGGGAGCCTTGTTATGCTGATGGGCGGGATGTAAATTGCCAACAACCACTCGGGAGAAGTGTATGGTGTTTCCTGAAACATCTAAAAAACAAAGCAACAGAACCTAGGGCACTTCCACTTATGGTCCTATAGCTTAGGGAAATTAAAATCAAAAAGACACAGCCACCCCAATGTTTGGAACGGATCTGTTTACAAGAACCTCATTTACAGTACAAGTTCAACATCGCAGAAAGTGAAAAATGGATAAAGAAGTTGTGGTATTTACTTACAAAGCAATATCACTCAGCAATGAAATCTGTGTCATCAGGCCCTTAGCATCACAATGAGTGGATTCAGGTATGATGATTCTAACTGAAGTAAGTCACACAGAAAAAGAAACATCATAAGATATCACTAATACACGGAATGTAAACTTGGCTACACAGGAACTGAATTCCAAAACAGAACAGGGTCTCAAATTTAGAAAACCAACTTATGCTTGCTTAAGGGGAAAGGTGAGTTGGGGTGCTGCATAAAACCAGAGATTGAAATGAGCACAGATAAAGTTCCTTAAGTCAAATATGGAATAGACAAGAGCTACTCCTTGCTCAACGAAATGGACTCAACACCGCATATTAAACGCCTAAGAATGTACCTGACTAGTAAGTATCTTAAAACCTATGGATTGCTATGTCTCCGAAAGAGAATCAAGCATGTGTACAGGGGCATAAACGCAGCAGTGATAGGATTGGAGAGGTTCGGTGAGCAAATGAAGACCCTTTGAAGTCATATTGCATGGTACCCATTCCACGGGTTTCAACTAAGCAGGTTTTAGGTATTCTTCCTTCCGCTAAAACATGCATGTGGAACCCAAGTATGATCAACCATGTGAACGGGAGACATGTTCAAATATGTCTCAGTTTTCCTCCCCTGGTACTCGGGTGCAACATTCCAGACGCTTTACTAACACTCTCCCCACTTGGAGAGTCAGCGCCTTTAACCTCCTGTTTGGCCCAGTTTGCAATTTCTGCGGAAGATGAACAGGAATAGCGAGAACCAATGAGAGGCTAGCTGGAGGTGTCTGGACGGGCAAATTTAACTCTCATTTCCCACCAGGAAGAGGAATTAACCAAAGGCTCAGCGTGCCGTACCGGAACCAGATTAGGGCCTGAAGCCATCCTGCGGTGTTGCGGCCAGGTCACAAGAAAGCGAGTTGAAGAAAGGAGCTCAGGGGCACTGTAATTCACAAACCTGCAGAGTTATAAATGACAGCTATCGTCCAAAAATAGACTGAAGTAAGGCTGCCAAGAGGACTTGAAAGCGGGGCAGAATTGCAGGAAACCGATTTCAGGAGGTAGACTGGAATTGCATTGAAAGCATAGGAAAAGAGGCAGAACGTCCACAATGATGCACTTGGCCAAAAAGGGCGTATGCGTTTTTTCCTGAATATATTCAGGAAAAAACGCATACGCCCTTTTTGGCCAACCAAGCAAGCTTGCAAAGGAAATCTGCACTACAATGAAGTCTCACTTCCCCCCGGTCAAAAGGGCCATCTGAAAAAAGTGAAAAATCCAGAAAGGCAGGACAGGCCATGGAGAACTGGGAGCCTTGTTATGCTGATGGGCGGGATGTAAATTGCCAACAGACACTCGGGAGAAGTGTATGGTGTTTCCTGAAACATCTAAAAAACAAAGCAACAGAGCCTAGGGCACTGCCACGTATGGTCCTATAGCTTAGGGAAATTAAAATCAAAAAGACACAGCCACCCCAAAGTTTGGGACGGCTCTGTTTACAAGAACCTCGTTTACAGTACAAGTTCAACATCGCAGAAAGTGAAAAATGGATAAAGAAGTTGTGGTATTTACTTACAAAGCAATATCACTCAGCAATGAAATCTATGTCATCAGGCCCTTAGCATCACAATGAGTGGATTCAGGTATGATGATTCTAACTGAAATAAGTCACACAGAAAAAGAAACATCATAAGATATCAGTAATACACGGAATGTAAACTTGGCTACACAGGAACTGAATTACAGAACAGAACAGGGTCTCAAATTTAGAAAACCAACTTATGCTTGCTTAAGGGTAAAGGTGAGTTGGGGTGCTGCATAAAACCAGAGATTGAAATGAGCACAGATAAAGTTCCTTAAGTCAAATATGGTATAGACAAGAGCTACTCCTTGCTCAACGAAATGGACTCAACACCGCATATTAAACGCCTAAGAATGTACCTGACTAGTAAGTATCGTAAAACCTATGGATTGCTATGTCTCTGAAAGAGAATCAAGCATGTGTACAGGGGCATAAACGCAGCAGTGATAGGATTGGAGAGGTTCGGTGAGCAAATGAAGACCCTTTGAAGTCATATTGCATGGTACCCATTACACGGGTCTCAACTCTCCAGGTTTAAGGTATTCTTCCTTCAGCTAAAACATGCATGTGGAACCCAAGTATGATCAACCATGTGAACGGGAGACGTGTTCAAATATGTCTCAGTTTTCCTCCCCTGGTACTCGGGTGCAACATTCCAGACGCTTTACTAACACTCTCCGCACTTGGAGAGTCAGCGCCTTTAACCTCCTGTTTGGCCCAGTTTGCAATTTCTGCGGAAGATGAACAGGAATAGCGAGAACCAATGAGAGACTAGCTGGAGGTGTCTGGACGGGCAAATTTAACTCTCATTTCCCACCAGGAAAAGGAAATAACCAAAGGCTCAGCGTGCCGTGCCGGAACCAGATTAGGGCCTGAAGCCATCCTGCGGTGTTGCGGCCAGGTCACAAGAAAGCAAGTTGAAGAAAGGAGCTCAGGGGCACTGTAATGCACAAACCTGCAGAGTTATAAATGACAGCTATCATCCAAAAATAGACTGAAGTAAGGCTGCCAAGAGGACTTGAAAGCGGGGCAGAATTGCAGGAAACCGATTTCAGGAGGTAGACTGCAATTGCATTGAAAGCATAGGAAAAGAGGCAGAACGTCCACAATGATGCACTTGGCCAAAAAGGGCGTATGCGTTTTTTCCTGAATATATTCAGGAAAAAACGCATACGCCCTTTTTGGCCAACCAAGCAAGCTTGCAAAGGAAATCTGCACTACAATGAAGTCTCACTTCCCCCCGGTCAAAAGGGCCATCTGAAAAAAGTGTAAAATCCAGAAAGGCAGGACAGGCCATGGAGAACTGGGAGCATTGTTATGCTGATGGGCGGGATGTAAATTGCCAACAGACACTTGGGAGAAGTGTATGGTGTTTCCTGAAACATCTAAAAAACAAAGCAACAGAGCCTAGGGCACTTCCACTTATGGTCCTATAGCTTAGGGAAATTAAAATCAAAAAGACACAACCACCCCAAAGTTTGGAACGGCTCTGTTTACAAGAACCTCGTTTACAGTACAAGTTCAACATCGCAGAAAGTGAAAAATGGATAAAGAAGTTGTGGTATTCACTTACAAAGCAATATCACTCAGCAATGAAATCTATGTCATCAGGCCCTTAGCAGCACAATGAGTGGATTCAGGTATGATGATTCTAACTGAAATAAGTCACACAGAAAAAGAAACATCATAGGATATCGGTAATACACGGAATGGAAACTTGGTTACACAGGAACTGAATTACAGAACAGAACAGGGTCTCAAATTTAGAAAACCAACTTATGCTTGCTTAAGGGTAAAGGTGAGTTGGGGTGCTGCATAAAACCAGAGATTGAAATGAGCACAGATAAAGTTCCTTAAGCCAAATATGGAATAGACAAGAGCTACTCCTTGCTCAACGAAATGGACTCAACACCCCATATTAAACGCCTAAGAATGTACCTGACTTGTAAGTATCTTAAAACCTATGGATTGCTATGTCTCCGAAAGAGAATCAAGCATGTGTACAGGGGCATAAATGCAGCAGTGATAGGATTGGAGAGGTTCGGTGAGCAAATGAAGACCCTTTGAAGTCATATTGCATGGTACCCATTCCACGGGTTTCAACTACCCAGGTTTAAGGTATTCTTCCTTCAGCTAAAACATGCATATGGAACCTAGAGTATGATCAACCATGTGATCGGGAGACGTGTTCAAATATGTCTCAGTTTTCCTCCCCTGGTACTCGGGTGCAACATTCCAGAGGCTTTACTAACACTCTCCCCACTTGGAGAGTCAGTCCCTTTAACCTCCTGTTTGGCCCAGTTTGCAATTTCTGCGGAAGATGAACAGGAATAGCAAGAACCAATGAGAGGCTAGCTGGAGGTGTCTGGACGGGCAAATTTAACTCTCATTTCCCACCAGGAAGAGGAATTAACCAAAGGCTCAGCGTGCCGTGCCGGAACCAGATTAGGGCCTGAAGCCATCCTGCGGTGTTGCGGCCAGGTCACAAGAAAGCGAGTTGAAGAAAGGAGCTCAGGGGCACTGTAATTCACAAACCTGCAGACTTATAAATGACAGCTATCGTCCAAAAATAGACTGAAGTAAGGCTGCCAAGAGGACTTGAAAGTGGGGCAGAATTGCAGGAAACCGATTTCAGGAGGTAGACTGCAATTGCATTGAAAGCATAGGAAAAGAGGAAGAACGTACACAATGATGCACTTGGCCAAAAAGGGCATATGCGTTTTTTCCTGAATATATTCAGGAAAGAACGCATACGCCCTTTTTGGCCAACCAAGCAAGCTTGCAAAGGAAATCTGCACTACAATGAAGTCTCACTTCCCCCCGGTCAAAAGGGCCATCTGAAAAAAGTGTAAAATCCAGAAAGGCAGGACAGGCCATGGAGAACTGGGAGCCTTGTTATGCTGATGGGCGGGATGTAAATTGCCAACAACCACTCGGGAGAAGTGTATGGTGTTTCCTGAAACATCTAAAAAACAAAGCAACAGAACCTAGGGCACTTCCACTTATGGTCCTATAGTTTAGGGAAATTAAAATCAAAAAGACACAGCCACCCCAAAGATTGGAATGGCTCTGTTTACAAGAACCTCGTTTACAGTACAAGTTCAACATCGCAGAAAGTGAAAAATGGATAAAGAAGTTGTGGTATTTACTTACAAAGCAATATCACTCAGCAATGAAATCTGTGTCATCAGGCCCTTAGCAGCACAATGAGTGGATTCAGGTATGATGATTCTAACTGAAGTAAGTCACACAGAAAAAGAAACATCATAAGATATCAGTAATACACGGAATGTAAACTTGGCTACACAGGAACTGAATTACAGAACAGAACAGGGTCTCAAATTTAGAAAACCAACTTATGCTTGCTTAAGGGGAAAGGTGAGTTGGGGTGCTGCATAAAACCAGAGATTGAAATGAGCACAGATAAAGTTCCTTAAGCCAAATATGGGATAGAAAAGAGCTACTCCTTGCTCAACGAAATGGACACAACACCCCATATTAAACGCCTAAGAATGTACCTGACTAGTAAGTATCTTAAAACCTATGGATTGCTATGTCTCCAAAAGAGAATCAAGCGTGTGTACAGGGGCATAAACGCAGCAGTGATAGGATTGGAGAGGTTCGGTGAGCAAATGAAGACCCTTTGAAGTCATATTGCATGGTACACATTCCACGGGTCTCAACTCTCCAGGTTTAAGGTATTCTTCCTTCAGCTACAACATGCATGTGGAACCCAGAGTATGATCAACCATGTGAACGGGAGACGTGTTCAAATATGTCTCAGTTTTCCTCCCCTGGTACTCGGGTGCAACATTCCAGACGCTTTACTAACACTCTTCCAACTTGGAGAGTCAGTCCCTTTAACCTCCTGTTTGGCCCAGTTTGCAATTTCTGCGGAAGATGAACAGGAATAGCGAGAACCAATGAGAGACTAGCTGGAGGTGTCTGGACGGGCAAATTTAACTCTCATTTCCCACCAGGAAGAGGAATTAACCAAACGCTCAGCGTGCCGTGCCGGAACCAGATTAGGGCCTGAAGCCATCCTGCGGTGTTGCAGCCAGGTCACAAGAAAGCGAGTTGAAGAAAGGAGCTCAGGGGCACTGTAATTCACAAACCTGCAGAGTTATAAATGACAGCTATCGTCCAAAAATAGACTGAAGTAAGGCTGCCAAGAGGACTTGAAAGCGGGGCAGAATTGCAGGAAACCGATTTCAGGAGGTAGACTGGAATTGCATTGAAAGCATAGGAAAAGAGGCAGAACGTCCACAATGATGCACTTGGCCAAAAAGGGCGTATGCGTTTTTTCCTGAATATATTCAGGAAAAAACGCATACGCCCTTTTTGGCCAACCAAGCAAGCTTGCAAAGGAAATCTGCACTACAATGAAGTCTCACTTCCCCCCGGTCAAAAGGGCCATCTGAAAAAAGTGTAAAATCCAGAAAGGCAGGACAGGCCATGGAGAACTGGGAGCCTTGTTATGCTGATGGGCGGGATGTAAATTGCCAACAGACACTCGGGAGAAGTGTATGGTGTTTCCTGAAACATCTAAAAAACAAAGCAACAGAGCCTAGGGCACTGCCACTTATGGTCCTATAGCTTAGGGAAATTAAAATCAAAAAGACACAGCCACCCCAAACTTTCGAATGGCTCTGTTTACAAGAACCTCGTTTACAGTACAAGTTCAACATCGCAGAAAGTGAAAAATGGATAAAGAAGATGTGATATTTACTTACAAAGCAATATCACTCAGCAATGAAATCTGTGTCATCAGGCCCGTAGCAGCACAATGAGTGGATTCAGGTATGATGATTCTAACTGAAATAAGTCACACAGAAAAGAAACATCATAAGATATCAGTAATACACGGAATGTAAACTTGGCTACACAGGAACTGAATTACAGAACAGAACAGGGTCTCAAATTTAGAAAACCAACTTATGCTTGCTTAAGGGGAAAGGTGAGTTGGGGTGCTGCATAAAACCAGAGATTGAAATGAGCACAGATAAAGTTCCTTAAGCCAAATATGGAATAGACAAGAGCTACTCCTTGCTCAACGAAATGGACTCAACACCCCATATTAAACGCCTAAGAATGTACCTGACTAGTAAGTATCTTAAAACCTATGGATTGCAATGTCTCCGAAAGAGAATCAAGCATGTGTACAGGGGCATAAACGCAGCAGTGATAGGATTGGAGAGGTTCGGTGAGCAAATGAAGACCCTTTGAAGTCATATTGCATGGTACCCATTCCACGGGTTTCAACTACCCAGGTTTAAGGTATTCTTCCTTCAGCTAAAACATGCATGTGGAACCTAGAGTATGATCAACCATGTGATCGGGAGACGTGTTCAAATATGTCTCAGTTTTCCTCCCCTGGTACTCGGGTGCAACATTCCAGACGCTTTACTAACACTCTCCCCACTTGGAGAGTCAGTCCCTTTAACATCCTGTTTGGCCCAGTTTGCAATTTCTGCGGAAGATGAACAGGAATAGCGAGAACCAATGAGAGGCTAGCTGGAGGTGTCTGGACGGGCAAATTTAACTCTCATTTCCCACCAGGAAGAGGAAATAACCAAAGGCTCAGCGTGCCGGGCCGGAACCAGATTAGGGCCTGAAGCCATCCTGCGGTGTTGCGGCCAGATCACAAGAAAGCGAGTTGAAGAAAGGAGCTCAGGAGCACTGTAATTCACAAACCTGCAGAATTATAAATGACAGCTATCATCCAAAAATAGACTGAAGTAAGGCTGCCAAGAGGACTTGAAAGCGGGGCAGAATTGCAGGAAACCGATTTCAGGAGGTAGACTGCAATTGCATTGAAAGCATAGGAAAAGAGGCAGAACGTCCACAATGATGCACTTGGCCAAAAAGGGCGTATGCGTTTTTTCCTGAATATATTCAGGAAAAAACGCATACGCCCTTTTTGGCCAACCAAGCAAGCTTGCAAAGGAAATCTGCACTACAATGAAGTCTCACTTCCCCCCGGTCAAAAGGGCCATCTAAAAAAGGTGTAAAATCCAGAAAGGCAGGACAGGCCATGGAGAATTGGGAGCATTGTTATGCTGATGGGCGGTATGTAAATTGCCAACAGACACTTGGGAGAAGTATATGGTGTTTCCTGAAACATCTAAAAAACAAAGCAACAGAGCCTAGGGCACTTCCACTTATGGTCCTATAGCTTAGGGAAATTAAAATCAAAAAGACACAACCACCCCAAAGTTTGGAACGGCTCTGTTTACAAGAACCTCGTTTACAGTACAAGTTCAACATCGCAGAAAGTGAAAAATGGATAAAGAAGTTGTGGTATTCACTTACAAAGCAATATCACTCAGCAATGAAATCTATGTCATCAGGCCCTTAGCAGCACAATGAGTGGATTCAGGTATGATGATTCTAACTGAAATAAGTCACACAGAAAAAGAAACATCATAGGATATCAGTAATACACGGAATGGAAACTTGGCTACACAGGAACTGAATTACAGAACAGAACAGGGTCTCAAATTTAGAAAAACAACTTATGCTTGCTTAAGGGGAAAGGTGAGTTGGGGTGCTGCATAAAACCAGAGATTGAAATGAGCACAGATAAAGTTCCTTAAGCCAAATATGGAATAGACAAGAGCTACTCCTTGCTCAACGAAATGGACTCAACACCCCATATTAAACGCCTAAGAATGTACCTGACTAGTAAGTATCTTAAAACCTATGGATTGCAATGTCTCCGAAAGAGAATCAAGCATGTGTACAGGGGCATAAACGCAGCAGTGATAGGATTGGAGAGGTTCGGTGAGCAAATGAAGACCCTTTGAAGTCATATTGCATGGTACCCATTCCACGGGTTTCAACTACCCAGGTTTAAGGTATTCTTCCTTCAGCTAAAACATGCATGTGGAACCTAGAGTATGATCAACCATGTGATCGGGAGACGTGTTCAAATATGTCTCAGTTTTCCTCCCCTGGTACTCGGGTGCAACATTCCAGACGCTTTACTAACACTCTCCCCACTTGGAGAGTCAGTCCCTTTAACATCCTGTTTGGCCCAGTTTGCAATTTCTGCGGAAGATGAACAGGAATAGCGAGAACCAATGAGAGGCTAGCTGGAGGTGTCTGGACGGGCAAATTTAACTCTCATTTCCCACCAGGAAGAGGAAATAACCAAAGGCTCAGCGTGCCGGGCCGGAACCAGATTAGGGCCTGAAGCCATCCTGCGGTGTTGCGGCCAGATCACAAGAAAGCGAGTTGAAGAAAGGAGCTCAGGAGCACTGTAATTCACAAACCTGCAGAATTATAAATGACAGCTATCATCCAAAAATAGACTGAAGTAAGGCTGCCAAGAGGACTTGAAAGCGGGGCAGAATTGCAGGAAACCGATTTCAGGAGGTAGACTGCAATTGCATTGAAAGCATAGGAAAAGAGGCAGAACGTCCACAATGATGCACTTGGCCAAAAAGGGCGTATGCGTTTTTTCCTGAATATATTCAGGAAAAAACGCATACGCCCTTTTTGGCCAACCAAGCAAGCTTGCAAAGGAAATCTGCACTACAATGAAGTCTCACTTCCCCCCGGTCAAAAGGGCCATCTAAAAAAGGTGTAAAATCCAGAAAGGCAGGACAGGCCATGGAGAATTGGGAGCATTGTTATGCTGATGGGCGGTATGTAAATTGCCAACAGACACTTGGGAGAAGTATATGGTGTTTCCTGAAACATCTAAAAAACAAAGCAACAGAGCCTAGGGCACTTCCACTTATGGTCCTATAGCTTAGGGAAATTAAAATCAAAAAGACACAACCACCCCAAAGTTTGGAACGGCTCTGTTTACAAGAACCTCGTTTACAGTACAAGTTCAACATCGCAGAAAGTGAAAAATGGATAAAGAAGTTGTGGTATTCACTTACAAAGCAATATCACTCAGCAATGAAATCTATGTCATCAGGCCCTTAGCAGCACAATGAGTGGATTCAGGTATGATGATTCTAACTGAAATAAGTCACACAGAAAAAGAAACATCATAGGATATCAGTAATACACGGAATGGAAACTTGGCTACACAGGAACTGAATTACAGAACAGAACAGGGTCTCAAATTTAGAAAAACAACTTATGCTTGCTTAAGGGGAAAGGTGAGTTGGGGTGCTGCATAAAACCAGAGATTGAAATGAGCACAGATAAAGTTCCTTAAGCCAAATATGGAATAGACAAGAGCTACTCCTTGCTCAACGAAATGGACTCAACACCCCATATTAAACGCCTAAGAATGTACCTGACTTGTAAGTATCTTAAAACCTATGGATTGCTATGTCTCCGAAAGAGAATCAAGCATGTGTACAGGGGCATAAACGCAGCAGTGATAGGATTGGAGAGGTTCGGTGAGCAAATGAAGACCCTTTGAAGTCATATTGCATGGTACCCATTCCACGGGTTTCAACTACCCAGGTTTAAGGTATTCTTCCTTCAGCTAAAACATGCATATGGAACCTAGAGTATGATCAACCATGTGATCGGGAGACGTGTTCAAATATGTCTCAGTTTTCCTCCCCTGGTACTCGGGTGCAACATTCCAGACGCTTTACTAACACTCTCCCCACTTGGAGAGTCAGTCCCTTTAACCTCCTGTTTGGCCCAGTTTGCAATTTCTGCGGAAGATGAACAGGAATAGCAAGAACCAATGAGAGGCTAGCTGGAGGTGTCTGGACGGGCAAATTTAACTCTCATTTCCCACCAGGAAGAGGAATTAACCAAAGGCTCAGCGTGCCGTGCCGGAACCAGATTAGGGCCTGAAGCCATCCTGCGGTGTTGCGGCCAGGTCACAAGAAAGCGAGTTGAAGAAAGGAGCTCAGGGGCACTGTAATTCACAAACCTGCAGAGTTATAAATGACAGCTATCGTCCAAAAATAGACTGAAGTAAGGCTGCCAAGAGGACTTGAAAGCGGGGCAGAATTGCAGGAAACCGATTTCAGGAGGTAGACTGCAATTGCATTGAAAGCATAGGAAAAGAGGCAGAACGTCCACAATGATGCACTTGGCCAAAAAGGGCGTATGCGTTTTTTCCTGAATATATTCAGGAAAAAACGCATACGCCCTTTTTGGCCAACCAAGCAAGCTTGCAAAGGAAATCTGCACTACAATGAAGTCTCACTTCCCCCCGGTCAAAAGGGCCATCTGAAAAAAGTGTAAAATCCAGAAAGGCAGGACAGGCCATGGAGAACTGGGAGCCTTGTTATGCTGATGGGCGGGATGTAAATTGCCAACAACCACTCGGGAGAAGTGTATGGTGTTTCCAGAAACATGTAAAAAACAAAGCAACAGAACCTAGGGCACTGCCACTTATGGTCCTATAGCTTAGGGAAATTAAAATCAAAAAGACACAGCCACCCCAAAGTTTGGAACGGCTCTGTTTACAAGAACCTCGTTTACAGTACAAGTTCAACATCGCAGAAAGTGAAAAATGGATAAAGAAGTTGTGGTATTTACTTACAAAGCAATATCACTCAGCAATGAAATCTGTGTCATCAGGCCCTTAGCAGCACAATGAGTGGATTCAGGTACGATGATTCTAACTGAAATAAGTCACACAGAAAAAGAAACATCATAAGATATCACTAATACACGGAATGTAAACTTGGCTACACAGGAACTGAATTCCAAAACAGAACAGTGTCTCAAATTTAGAAAACCAACTTATGCTTGCTTAAGGGTAAAGGTGAGTTGGGGTGCTGCATAAAACCAGAGATTGAAATGAGCACAGATAAAGTTCCTTAAGCCAAATATGGAAGAGACAAGAGCTACTCCTTGCTCAACGAAATGGACTCAACACCGCATATTAAACGCCTAAGAATGTACCTGACTAGTAAGTATCTTAAAACCTATGGATTGCTATGTCTCCGAAAGAGAATCAAGCATGTGTACAGGGGCATAAACGCAGCAGTGATAGGATTGGAGAGGTTCGGTGAGCAAATGAAGACCCTTTGAAGTCATATTGCATGGTACGCATTACACGGGTCTCAACTCTCCAGGTTTAAGGTATTCTTCCTTCAGCTAAAACATGCATGTGGAACCTAGAGTATGATCAACCATGTGATCGGGAGACGTGTTCAAATATGTCAGTTTTCGTACCCTGGTACTCGGGTGCAACATTCCAGACGCTTTACTAACACTTTCCCGACTTGGAGAGTCAGTCCCTTTAACCTCCTGTTTGGCCCAGTTTGCAATTTCTGCGGAAGATGAACAGGAATAGCGAGAACCAATGAGAGGCTAGCTGGAGGTGTCTGGACGGGCAAATTTAACTCTCATTTCCCACCAGGAAGAGGAAATTACCAAAGGCTCAGCGTGCCGTACCGGAACCAGATTAGGGCCTGAAGCCATCCTGCGGTGTTGCGGCCAGGTCACAAGAAAGCAAGTTGAAGAAAGGAGCTCAGGGGCACTGTAATTCACAAACCTGCAGAGTTATAAATGACAGCTATCGTCCAAAAATAGACTGAAGTAAGGCTGCCAAGAGGTCTTGAAAGCGGGGCAGAATTGCAGGAAACCGATTTCAGGAGGTAGACTGGAATTGCATTGAAAGCATAGGAAAAGAGGCAGAACGTCCACAATGATGCACTTGGCCAAAAAGGGCGTATGCCTTTTTTCCTGAATATATTCAGGAAAAAACGCATACGCCCTTTTTGGCCAACCAAGCAAGCTTGCAAAGGAAATCTGCACTACAATGAAGTCTCACTTCCCCCCGGTCAAAAGGGCCATCTGAAAAAAGTGTAAAATCCTGAAAGGCAGGACAGGCCATGGACAACTGGGAGCCTTGTTATGCTGATGGGCGGGATGTAAATTGCCAACAACCACTCGGGAGAAGTGTATGGTGTTTCCTGAAACATCTAAAAAACAAAGCAACAGAGCCTAGGGCACTGCCACTTATGGTCCTATAGCTTAGGGAAATTAAAATCAAAAAGACACAGCCACCCCAAAGTTTGGAACGGCTCTGTTTACAAGAACCTCGTTTACAGTACAAGTTCAACATCGCAGAAAGTGAAAAATGGATAAAGAAGTTGTGGTATTTACTTACAAAGCAATATCACTCAGCAATGAAATCTGTGTCATCAGGCCCGTAGCAGCACAATGAGTGGATTCAGGTATGATGATTCTAACTGAAGTAAGTCACACAGAAAAAGAAACATCATAAGATATCAGTAACACACGGAATGTAAACTTGGCTACACAGGAACTGATTTACAGAACAGAACAGGGACTCAAATTTAGAAAACCAACTTATGCTTGCTTAAGGGTAAAGGTGAGTTTGGGTGCTGCATAAGACCAGAGATTGAAATGAGCACAGATAAAGTTCCTTAAGTCAAATATGGAATAGACAAGAGCTACTCCTTGCTCAACGAAATGGACTCAACACCGCATATTAAACGCCTAAGAATGTACCTGACTAGTAAGTATCTTAAAACCTATGGATTGCTATGTCTCCGAAAGAGAATCAAGCATGTGTACAGGGGCATAAACGCAGCAGTGATAGGATTGGAGAGGTTCGGTGAGCAAATGAAGACCCTTTGAAGTCATATTGCATGGTACCCATTCCACGGGTCTCAACTCTCCAGGTTTAAGGTATTCTTCCTTCAGCTAAAACATGCATGTGGAACCCAAGTATGATCAACCATGTGAACGGGAGACGTGTTCAAATATGTCTCAGTATTCCTCCCCTGGTACTCGGGTGCAACATTCCAGACGGTTTACTAACAATCTCCCCACTTGGAGAGTCAGCGCCTTTAACCTCCTGTTTGGCCCAGTTTGCAATTTCTGCGGAAGATGAACAGGAATAGCGAGAACCAATGAGAGACTAGCTGGAGGTGTCTGGACGGGCAAATTTAACTCTCATTTCCCACCAGGAAGAGGAAATAACCAAAGGCTCAGCGTGCCGTGCCGGAACCAGATTAGGGCCTGAAGCCATCCTGCGGTGTTGCGGCCAGGTCACAAGAAAGCAAGTTGAAGAAAGGAGCTCAGGGGCACTGTAATTCACAAACCTGCAGAGTTATAAATGACAGCTATCGTCCAAAAATAGACTGAAGTAAGGCTGCCAAGACGACTTGAAAGCGGGGCAGAATTGCAGGAAACCGATTTCAGGAGGTAGACTGGAATTGCATTGAAAGCATAGGAAAAGAGGCAGAACGTCCACAATGATGCACTTGGCCAAAAAGGGCGTATGCCTTTTTTCCTGAATATATTCAGGAAAAAAGGCATACGCCCTTTTTGGCCAACCAAGCAAGCTTGCAAAGGAAATGTGCACTACAATGAAGTCTCACTTCCCCCCGGTCAAAAGGGCCATCTGAAAAAAGTGTAAAACCCTGAAAGGCAGGACAGGCCATGGACAACTGGGAGCCTTGTTATGCTGATGGGCGGGATGTAAATTGCCAACAACCACTCGGGAGAAGTGTATGGTGTTTCCTGAAACATCTAAAAAACAAAGCAACAGAGCCTAGGGCACTGCCACTTATGGTCCTATAGCTTAGGGAAATTAAAATCAAAAAGACACAGCCACCCCAAAGTTTGGAACGGCTCTGTTTACAAGAACCTCGTTTACAGTACAAGTTCAACATCGCAGAAAGTGAAAAATGGATAAAGAAGTTGTGGTATTTACTTACAAAGCAATATCACTCAGCAATGAAATCTGTGTCATCAGGCCCGTAGCAGCACAATGAGTGGATTCAGGTATGATGATTATAACTGAAGTAAGTCACACAGAAAAAGAAACATCATAAGATATCAGTAATACACGGAATGTAAACTTGGCTACACAGGAACTGAATTACAGAACAGAACAGGGACTCAAATTTAGAAAACCAACTTATGCTTGCTTAAGGGTAAAGGTGAGTTTGGGTGCTGCATAAAACCAGAGATTGAAATGAGCACAGATAAAGTTCCTTAAGTCAAATATGGAATAGACAAGAGCTACTCCTTGCTCAACGAAATGGACTCAACACCGCATATTAAACGCCTAAGAATGTACCTGACTAGTAAGTATCTTAAAACCTATGGATTGCTATGTCTCCGAAAGAGAATCAAGCATGTGTACAGGGGCATAAACGCAGCAGTGATAGGATTGGAGAGGTTCGGTGAGCAAATGAAGACCCTTTGAAGTCATATTGCATGGTACCCATTACACGGGTCTTAACTCTCCAGGTTTAAGGTATTCTTCCTTCAGCTAAAACATGCATGTGGAACCCAAGTATGATCAACCATGTGAGCGGGAGACGTGTTCAAATATGTCTCAGTTTTCCTCCCCTGGTACTCGGGTGCAACATTCCAGACGCTTTACTAACACTCTCCCCACTTGGAGAGTCAGCGCCTTTAACCTCCTGTTTGGCCCAGTTTGCAATTTCTGCGGAAGATGAACAGGAATAGCGAGAACCAATGAGAGGCTAGCTGGAGGTGTCTGGACGGGCAAATTTAACTCTCATTTCCCACCAGGAAGAGGAAATAACCAAAGGCTCAGCGTGCCGTGCCGGAACCAGATTAGGGCCTGAAGCCATCCTGCGGTGTTGCGACCAGGTCACAAGAAAGCAAGTTGAAGAAAGGAGCTCAGGGGCACTGTAATTCACAAACCTGCAGAGTTATAAATGACAGCTATCGTCCAAAAATATACTGAAGTAAGGCTGCCAAGAGGACTTGAAAGCGGGGCAGAATTGCAGGAAACCGATTTCAGGAGGTAGACTGGAATTGCATTGAAAGCATAGGAAAAGAGGCAGAACGTCCACAATGATGCACTTGGCCAAAAAGGGCGTATGCGTTTTTTCCTGAATATATTCAGGAAAAAACGCATACGCCCTTTTTGGCCAACCAAGCAAGCTTGCAAAGGAAATGTGCACTACAATGAAGTCTCACTTCCCCCCGGTCAAAAGGGCCATCTGAAAAAAGTGTAAAATCCTGAAAGGCAGGACAGGCCATGGACAACTGGGAGCCTTGTTATGCTGATGGGCAGGATGTAAATTGCCAACAACCACTCGGGAGAAGTGTATGGTGTTTCCTGAAACATCTAAAAAACAAAGCCACAGAGCCTAGGGCACTTCCACTTATGGTCCTATAGCTTAGGGAAATTAAAATCAAAAAGACACAGCCACCCCAAAGTTTGGGACGCCTCCGTTTACAAGAACCTCGTTTACCATACAAGTTCAATATCACAGAAAGTGAAAAATGGATAAAGAACTTGTTGTACTTACGTACAATGCAGTATCACTCAGCAATGCAATCTATGTCATCATGCCCGTAGCAGCATAATGAGTGGATTCAGGTACGATGATTCTAACTGAAATAAGTCACACAGAAAAAGAAACATCATAAGATATCACTAATACACGGAATGTAAACTTGGCTACACAGGAACTGCATTCCAAAACAGAACAGGGTCTCAAATTTAGAAAACCAACTTATGCTTGCTTAAGGGGAAAGGTGAGTTGGGGTGCTGCATAAAACCAGAGATTGAAATGAGCACAGATAAAGTTCCTTAAGCCAAATATGGAATAGAGAAGAGCTACTCCTTGCTCAACGAAATGGACTCAACACCCCATAGTAAACGCCTAAGAATGTACCTGACTAGTAAGTATCTTAAAACCTATGGATTGCTATGTCTCCAAAAGACAATCAAGCGTGTGTACAGGGGCATAAACGCAGCAGTGATAGGATTGGAGAGGTTCGGTGAGCAAATGAAGACCCTTTGAAGTCATATTGCATGGTACCCATTACACGGGTCTCAACTCTCCAGGTTTAAGGTATTCTTCCTTCAGCTAAAACATGCATGTGGAACCCAAGTATGATCAACCATGTGAACGGGAGACGTGTTCAAATATGTCTCAGTTTTCCTCCCCTGGTACTCGGGTGCAACATTCCAGACGCTTTACTAACACTCTCCCCACTTGGAGAGTCAGCGCCTTTAACCTCCTGTTTGACCCAGTTTGCAATTTCTGCGGAAGATGAACAGGAATAGCGAGAACCAATGAGAGACTAGCTGGAGGTGTCTGGACGGGCAAATTTAACTCTCATTTCCCACCAGGAAGAGGAAATAACCAAAGGCTCAGCGTGCCGTGCCGGAACCAGATTAGGGCCTGAAGCCATCCTGCGATGTTGCGGCCAGGTCACAAGAAAGCGAGTTGAAGAAAGGAGCTCAGGGGCACTGTAATTCACAAACCTGCAGAGTTATAAATGACAGCTATCGTCCAAAAATATACTGAAGTAAGGCTGCCAAGAGGACTTGAAAGCGGGGCAGAATTGCAGGAAACCGATTTCAGGAGGTAGACTGCAATTGCATTGAAAGCATAGGAAAAGAGGCAGAACGTCCACAATGATGCACTTGGCCAAAAAGGGCGTATGCGTTTTTTCCTGCAAGCAAGCTTGCAAAGGAAATCTGCACGACAATGAAGTCTCACTTCCCCCCGGTCAAAAGGGCCATCTGAAAAAAGTGTAAAATCCAGAAAGGCAGGACAGGCCATGGAGAACTGGGAGCCTTGTTATGCTGATGGGCGGGATGTAAATTGCCAACAACCACTCGGGAGAAGTGTATGGTGTTTCCTGAAACATCTAAAAAACAAAGCAACAGAACCTAGGGCACTTCCACTTATGGTCCTATAGCTTAGGGAAATTAAAATCAAAAAGACACAGCCACCCCAAAGTTTGGAACGGCTCTGTTTACAAGAACCGCATTTACAGTACAAGTTCAACATCGCAGAAAGTGAAAAATGGATAAAGAAGTTGTGGTATTTACTTACAAAGCAATATCACTCAGCAATGAAATCTGTGTCATCAGGCCCTTAGCAGCACAATGAGTGGATTCAGGTATGATGATTCTAACTGAAGTAAGTCACACAGAAAAAGAAACATCATAAGATATCAGTAATACACGGAATGTAAACTTGGCTACACAGGAACTGAATTACAGAACAGAACAGGGACTCAAATTTAGAAAACCAACTTATGCTTGCTTAAGGGTAAAGGTGAGTTGGGGTGCTGCATAAAACCAGAGATTGAAATGAGCACAGATAAAGTTCCTTAAGTCAAATATGGAATAGACAAGAGCTACTCCTTGCTCAACGAAATGGACTCAACACTGCATATTAAACGCCTAAGAATGTACCTGACTAGTAAGTATCTTAAAACCTATGGATTGCTATGTCTCCGAAAGAGTATCAAGCATGTGTACAGGGGCATAAACGCAGCAGTGATAGGATTGGAGAGGTTCGGTGAGCAAATGAAGACCCTTTGAAGTCATATTGCATGGTACCCATTCCACGGGTTTCAACTACCCAGGTTTAAGGTATTCTTCCTTCAGCTAAACCATGCATGTGGAACCTAGAGTATGATCAACCATGTGAACGGGAGTCGTGTTCAAATATGTCTCAGTTTTCCTCCCCTGGTACTCGGGTGCAACATTCCAGACGCTTTACTAACACTCTCCCAACTTGGAGAGTCAGCCCCTTTAACCTCCTGTTTGGCCCAGTTTGCAATTTCTGCGGAAGATGAACAGGAATAGCGAGAACCAATGAGAGGCTAGCTGGAGGTGTCTGGACGGGCAAATTTAACTCTCATTTCCCACCAGGCAGAGGAATTAACCAAAGGCTCAGCGTTCGTACCGGAACCAGATTAGGGCCTGAAGCCATCCTGCGGTGTTGCGGCCAGCTCAAAGGAAAGCGAGTTGAACAAAGCAGCTCAGGGGCACTGTAATTCACAAACCTGCAGAGTTATAAATGACAGCTATCGTCCAAAAATAGACTGAAGTAAGGCTGCCAAGAGGACTTGAAAGCGGGGCAGAATTGCAGGAAACCGATTTCAGGAGGTAGACTGGAATTGCATTGAAAGCATAGGAAAAGAGGCAGAACGTCCACAATGATGCACTTGGCCAAAAAGGGCGTATGCGTTTTTTCCTGAATATATTCAGGAAAAAACGCATACGCCCTTTTTGGCCAACCAAGCAAGCTTGCAAAGGAAATCTGCACTACAATGAAGTCTCACTTCCCCCCGGTCAAAAGGGCCATCTGAAAAAAGTGTAAAATCCAGAAAGGCAACAGGCCATTGAGAACTGGGAGCCTTGTTATGCTGATGGGCGGGATGTAAATTGCCAACAGACACTTGAGAGAAGTGTATGGTGTTTCCTGAAACATCTAAAAAACAAAGCAACAGAGCCTAGGGCACTTCCACTTATGGTCCTATAGCTTAGGGAAATTAAAATCAAAAAGACACAGCCACCCCAAAGTTTGGAACGGCTCTGTTTACAAGAACCTCGTTTACAGTACAAGTTCAACATCGCAGAAAGTGAAAAATGGATAAAGAAGTTGTGGTATTCACTTACAAAGCAATATCACTCAGCAATGAAATCTATGTCATCAGGCCCTTAGCATCACAATGAGTGGATTCAGGTATGATGATTCTAACTGAAATAAGTCACACAGAAAAAGAAACATCATAAGATATCACTAATACACGGAATGTAAACTTGGCTACACAGGAACTGAATTACAGAACAGAACAGGGTCTCAAATTTAGAAAACCAACTTATGCTTGCTTAAGGGTAAAGGTGAGTTGGGGTGCTGCATAAAACCAGAGATTGAAATGAGCACAGATAAAGTTCCTTAAGCCAAATATGGAATAGACAAGAGCTACTCCTTGCTCAACGAAATGGACTCAACACCGCATATTAAACGCCTAAGAATGTACCTGACTTGTAAGTATCTTAAAACCTATGGATTGCTATGTCTCCGAAAGAGAATCAAGCATGTGTACAGGGGCATAAACGCAGCAGTGATAGGATTGGAGAGGTTCGGTGAGCAAATGAAGACCCTTTGAAGTCATATTGCATGGTACCCATTCCACGGGTTTCAACTACCCAGGTTTTAGGTATTCTTCCTTCAGCTAAAACATGCATGTGGAACCCAAGTATGATCAACCATGTGAACGGGAGACGTGTTCAAATATGTCTCAGTTTTCCTCCCCTGGTACTCGGGTGCAACATTCCAGACGCTTTACTAACACTCTCCCCACTTGGAGAGTCAGCGCCTTTAACCTCCTGTTTGGCCCAGTTTGCAATTTCTGCGGAAGATGAACAGGAATAGCGAGAACCAATGAGAGGCTAGCTGGAGGTGTCTGGACGGGCAAATTTAACTCTCATTTCCCACCAGGAAGAGGAAATAACCAAAGGCTCAGCGTGCCGTACCGGAACCAGATTAGGGCCTGAAGCCATCCTGCGGTGTTGCGGCCAGCTCAAAAGAAAGCGAGTTGAACAAAGCAGCTCAGGGACACTGTAATTCACAAACCTGCAGAGTTATAAATGACAGCTATCGTCCAAAAATAGACTGAAGTAAGGCTGCCAAGAGGACTTGAAAGCGGGGCAGAATTGCAGGAAACCGATTTCAGGAGGTAGACTGCAATTGCATTGAAAGCATAGGAAAAGAGGCAGAACGTCCACAATGATGCACTTGGCCAAAAAGGGCGTATGCGTTTTTTCCTGAATATATTCAGGAAAAAACGCATACGCCCTTTTTGGCCAACCAAGCAAGCTTGCAAAGGAAATCTGCACTACAATGAAGTCTCACTTCCCCCCGGTCAAAAGGGCCATCTGAAAAAAGTGTAAAATCCAGAAAGGCAGGACAGGCCATGGAGAACTGGGAGCCTTGTTATGCTGATGGGCGGGATGTAAATTGCCAACAACCACTCGGGAGAAGTGTATGGTGTTTCCTGAAACATCTAAAAAACAAAGCAACAGAACCTAGGGCACTTCCACTTATGGTCCTATAGCTTAGGGAAATTAAAATCAAAAAGACACAGCCACCCCAAAGTTTGGAACGGCTCTGTTTACAAGAACCTCGTTTACAGTACAAGTTCAACATCGCAGAAAGTGAAAAATGGATAAAGAAGTTGTGGTATTTACTTACAAAGCAATATCACTCAGCAATGAAATCTGTGTCATCAGGCCCTTAGCAGCACAATGAGTGGATTCAGGTATGATGATTCTAACTGAAGTAAGTCACACAGAAAAAGAAACATCATAAGGTATCAGTAATACACGGAATGTAAATTTGGCTACACAGGAACTGAATTACAGAACAGAACAGGGTCTCAAATTTAGAAAACCAACTTATGCTTGCTTAAGGGTAAAGGTGAGTTGGGGTGCTGCATAAGACCAGAGATTCAAATGAGCACAGATAAAGTTCCTTAAGTCAAATATGGAATAGACAAGAGCTACTCCTTCCTCAACGAAATGGACTCAACACCGCATATTGAACGCCTAAGAATGTACCTGACTAGTAAGTATCTTAAAAACCTATGGATTGCTATGTCTCCGAAAGAGAATCAAGCATGTGTACAGGGGCATAAACGCAGCAGTGATAGGATTGGAGAGGTTCGGTGAGCAAATGAAGACCCTTTGAAGTCATATTTCATGGTACCCATTACACGGGTCTTAACTCTCCAGGTTTAAGGTATTCTTCCTTCAGCTAAAACATGCATGTGGAACCCAAGTATGATCAACCATGTGAACGGGAGACGTGTTCAAATATGTCTCAGTTTTCCTCCCCTGGTACTCGGGTGCAACATTCCAGACGCTTTACTAACACTCTCCCCACTTGGAGAGTCAGCACCTTTAACCTCCTGTTTGGCCCAGTTTGCAAATTCTGCGGAAGATGAACAGGAATAGCGAGAACCAATGAGAGACTAGCTGGAGGTGTCTGGACGGGCAAATTTAACTCTCATTTCCCACCAGGAAAAGGAAATAACCAAAGGCTCAGCGTGCCGTGCCGGAACCAGATTAGGGCCTCAAGCCATCCTGCGGTGTTGCGGCCAGGTCACAAGAAAGCAAGTTGAAGAAAGGAGCTCAGGGGCACTGTAATGCACAAACCTGCAGAGTTATAAATGACAGCTATCGTCCAAAAATAGACTGAAGTAAGGCTGCCAAGAGGACTTGAAAGCGGGGCAGAATTGCAGGAAACCGATTTCAGGAGGTAGACTGCAATTGCATTGAAAGCATAGGAAAAGAGGCAGAACGTCCACAATGATGCACTTGGCCAAAAAGGGCGTATGCGTTTTTTCCTGAATATATTCAGGAAAAAACGCATACGCCCTTTTTGGCCAACCAAGCAAGCTTGCAAAGGAAATCTGCACTACAATGAAGTCTCACTTCCCCCCGGTCAAAAGGGCCATCTGAAAAAAGTGTAAAATCCTGAAAGGCAGGACAGGCCATGGAGAACTGGGAGCCTTGTTATGCTGATGGGCGGGATGTAAATTGCCAACAACCACTCGGGAGAAGTGTATGGTGTTTCCTGAAACATCTAAAAAACAAAGCAACAGAACCTAGGGCACTTGCACTTATGGTCCTATAGCTTAGGGAAATTAAAATCAAAAAGACACAGCCACCCCAAAGTTTGGAACGGCTCTGTTTACAAGAACCTCGTTTACAGTACAAGTTCAACATCACAGAAAGTGAAAAATGGATAAAGAAGTTGTGGTATTTACTTACAAAGCAATATCACTCAGCAATGAAATCTGTGTCATCAGGCCCTTAGCAGCACAATGAGTGGATTCAGGTATGATGATTCTAACTGAAGTAAGTCACACAGAAAAAGAAACATCATAAGATATCAGTAATACACGGAATGTAAACTTGGCTACACAGGAACTGAATTACAGAACAGAACAGGGTCTCAAATTTAGAAAACCAACTTATGCTTGCTTAAGGGTAAAGGTGAGTTGGGGTGCTGCATAAAACCAGAGATTGAAATGAGCACAGATAAAGTTCCTTAAGTCAAATATGGAATAGACAAGAGCTACTCCTTGCTCAACGAAATGGACTCAACACCGCATATTAAACGCCTAAGAATGTACCTGACTAGTAAGTATCTTAAAAACCTATGGATTGCTATGTCTCCGAAAGAGAATCAAGCATGTGTACAGGGGCATAAACGCAGCAGTGATAGGATTGGAGAGGTTCGGTGAGCAAATGAAGACCCTTTGAAGTCATATTGCATGGTAGCCATTACACGGGTCTTAACTCTCCAGGTTTAAGGTATTCTTCCTTCAGCTAAAACATGCATGTGGAACCCAAGTATGATCAACCATGTGAACGGGAGACGTGTTCAAATATGTCTCAGTTTTCCTCCCCTGGTACTCGGGTGCAACATTCCAGACGCTTTACTAAAACTCTCCCCACTTGGAGAGTCAGCGCCTTTAACCTCCTGTTTGGCCCAGTTTGCAAATTCTGCGGAAGATGAACAGGAATAGCGAGAACCAATGAGAGACTAGCTGGAGGTGTCTGGACGGGCAAATTTAACTCTCATTTCCCACCAGGAAAAGGAAATAACCAAAGGCTCAGCGTGCCGTGCCGGAACCTGATTAGGGCCTGAAGCCATCCTGCGGTGTTGCGGCCAGGTCACAAGAAAGCAAGTTGAAGAAAGGAGCTCAGGGGCACTGTAATTCACAAACCTGCAGAGTTATAAATGACAGCTATCGTCCAAAAATAGACTGAAGTAAGGCTGCCAAGAGGACTTGAAAGCGGGGCAGAATTGCAGGAAACCGATTTCAGGAGGTAGACTGGAATTGCATTGAAAGCATAGGAAAAGAGGCAGAACGTCCACAATGATGCACTTGGCCAAAAAGGGCGTATGCGTTTTTTCCTGAATATATTCAGGAAAAAACGCATACGCCCTTTTTGGCCAACCAAGCAAGCTTGCAAAGGAAATCTGCACTACAATGAAGTCTCACTTCCCCCCGGTCAAAAGGGCCATCTGAAAAAAGTGTAAAATCCAGAAAGGCAGGACAGGCCATGGAGAACTGGGAGCCTTGTTATGCTGATGGGCGGGATGTAAATTGCCAACAGACACTCGGGAGAAGTGTATGGTGTTTCCTGAAACATCTAAAAAACAAAGCAACAGAGCCTAGGGCACTACCACTTATGGTCCTATAGCTTAGGGAAATTAAAATCAAAAAGACACAGCCACCCCAAAGTTTGGGACGCCTCTGTTTACAAGAACCTCGTTTACAGTACAAGTTCAACATCGCAGAAAGTGAAAAATGGATAAAGAAGTTGTGGTATTTACTTACAAAGCAATATCACTCAGCAATGAAATCTATGTCATCAGGCCCTTAGCATCACAATGAGTGGATTCAGGTATGATGATTCTACCTGAAATAAGTCACACAGAAAAAGAAACATCATAAGATATCAGTAATACACGGAATGTAAACTTGGCTACACAGGAACTGAATTACCGAACAGAACAGGGTCTCAAATTTAGAAAACCAACTTATGCTTGCTTAAGGGTAAAGGTGAGTTGGGGTGCTGCATAAAACCAGAGATTGAAATGAGCACAGATAAAGTTCCTTAAGTCAAATATGGAATAGACAAGAGCTACTCCTTGCTCAACGAAATGGACTCAACACCGCATATTAAACGCCTAAGAATGTCCCTGACTAGTAAGTATCTTAAAAACCTATGGATTGCTATGTCTCCGAAAGAGAATCAAGCATGTGTACAGGGGCATAAACGCAGCAGTGATAGGATTGGAGAGGTTCGGTGAGCAAATGAAGACCCTTTGAAGTCATATTGCATGGTAGCCATTACACGGGTCTTAACTCTCCAGGTTTAAGGTATTCTTCCTTCAGCTAAAACATGCATGTGGAACCCAAGTATGATCAACCATGTGAACGGGAGACGTGTTCAAATATGTCTCAGTTTTCCTCCCCTGGTACTCGGGTGCAACATTCCAGACGCTTTACTAAAACTCTCCCCACTTGGAGAGTCAGCGCCTTTAACCTCCTGTTTGGCCCAGTTTGCAAATTCTGCGGAAGATGAACAGGAATAGCGAGAACCAATGAGAGACTAGCTGGAGGTGTCTGGACGGGCAAATTTAACTCTCATTTCCCACCAGGAAAAGGAAATAACCAAAGGCTCAGCATGCCGTGCCGGAACCAGATTAGGGCCTGAAGCCATCCTGCGGTGTTGCGGCCAGGTCACAAGAAAGCAAGTTGAAGAAAGGAGCTCAGGGGCACCGTAATTCACAAACCTGCAGAGTTATAAATGACAGCTATCGTCCAAAAATAGACTGAAGTAAGGCTGCCAAGAGGACTTGAAAGCGGGGCAGAATTGCAGGAAACCGATTTCAGGAGGTAGACTGGAATTGCATTGAAAGCATAGGAAAAGAGGCAGAACGTCCACAATGATGCACTTGGCCAAAAAGGGCGTATGCGTTTTTTCCTGAATATATTCAGGAAAAAACGCATACGCCCTTTTTGGCCAACCAAGCAAGCTTGCAAAGGAAATCTGCACTACAATGAAGTCTCACTTCCCCCCGGTCAAAAGGGCCATCTGAAAAAAGTGTAAAATCCAGAAAGGCAGGACAGGCCATGGAGAACTGGGAGCCTTGTTATGCTGATGGGCGGGATGTAAATTGCCAACAGACACTCGGGAGAAGTGTATGGTGTTTCCTGAAACATCTAAAAAACAAAGCAACAGAGCCTAGGGCACTACCACTTATGGTCCTATAGCTTAGGGAAATTAAAATCAAAAAGACACAGCCACCCCAAAGTTTGGGACGCCTCTGTTTACAAGAACCTCGTTTACAGTACAAGTTCAACATCGCAGAAAGTGAAAAATGGATAAAGAAGTTGTGGTATTTACTTACAAAGCAATATCACTCAGCAATGAAATCTATGTCATCAGGCCCTTAGCATCACAATGAGTGGATTCAGGTATGATGATTCTACCTGAAATAAGTCACACAGAAAAAGAAACATCATAAGATATCAGTAATACACGGAATGTAAACTTGGCTACACAGGAACTGAATTACCGAACAGAACAGGGTCTCAAATTTAGAAAACCAACTTATGCTTGCTTAAGGGTAAAGGTGAGTTGGGGTGCTGCATAAAACCAGAGATTGAAATGAGCACAGATAAAGTTCCTTAAGTCAAATATGGAATAGACAAGAGCTACTCCTTGCTCAACGAAATGGACTCAACACCGCATATTAAACGCCTAAGAATGTCCCTGACTAGTAAGTATCTTAAAAACCTATGGATTGCTATGTCTCCGAAAGAGAATCAAGCATGTGTACAGGGGCATAAACGCAGCAGTGATAGGATTGGAGAGGTTCGGTGAGCAAATGAAGACCCTTTGAAGTCATATTGCATGGTACCCATTACACGGGTCTTAACTCTCCAGGTTTAAGGTATTCTTCCTTCAGCTAAAACATGCATGTGGAACCCAAGTATGATCAACCATGTGAACGGGAGACGTGTTCAAATATGTCTCAGTTTTCCTCCCCTGGTACTCGGGTGCAACATTCCAGACGCTTTACTAAAACTCTCCCCACTTGGAGAGTCAGCGCCTTTAACCTCCTGTTTGGCCCTGTTTGCAAATTCTGCGGAAGATGAACAGGAATAGCGAGAACCAATGAGAGACTAGCTGGAGGTGTCTGGACGGGCAAATTTAACTCTCATTTCCCACCAGGAAAAGGAAATAACCAAAGGCTCAGCGTGCCGTGCCGGAACCAGATTAGGGCCTCAAGCCATCCTGCGGTGTTGCGGCCAGGTCACAAGAAAGCAAGTTGAAGAAAGGAGCTCAGGGGCACTGTAATGCACAAACCTGCAGAGTTATAAATGACAGCTATCGTCCAAAAATAGACTGAAGTAAGGCTGCCAAGAGGACTTGAAAGCGGGGCAGAATTGCATGAAACCGATTTCAGGAGGTAGACTGGAATTGCATTGAAAGCATAGGAAAAGAGGCAGAACGTCCACAATGATGCACTTGGCCAAAAAGGGCGTATGCGTTTTTTCTTGAATATATTCAGGAAAAAACGCATACGCCCTTTTTGGCCAACCAAGCAAGCTTGCAAAGGAAATCTGCACTACAATGAAGTCTCACTTCCCCCCGGTCAAAAGGGCCATCTGAAAAAAGTGTAAAATCCAGAAAGGCAGGACAGGCCATGGAGAACTGGGAGCCTTGTTATGCTGATGGGCGGGATGTAAATTGCCAACAGACACTTGGGAGAAGTGTATGGTGTTTCCTGAAACATCTAAAAAACAAAGCAACAGAGCCTAGGGCACTACCACTTATGGTCCTATAGCTTAGGGAAATTAAAATCAAAAAGACACAGCCACCCCAAAGTTTGGGACGCCTCTGTTTACAAGAACCTCGTTTACAGTACAAGTTCAACATCGCAGAAAGTGAAAAATGGATAAAGAAGTTGTGGTATTTACTTACAAAGCAATATCACTCAGCAATGAAATCTATGTCATCAGGCCCTTAGCATCACAATGAGTGGATTCAGGTATGATGATTCTACCTGAAATAAGTCACACAAAAAAAGAAACATCATAAGATATCAGTAATACACGGAATGTAAACTTGGCTACACAGGAACTGAATTACAGAACAGAAGAGGGTCTCAAATTTAGAAAACCAACTTATGCTTGCTTAAGGGTAAAGGTGAGTTGGGGTGCTGCATAAAACCAGAGATTGAAATGAGCACAGATAAAGTTCCTTAAGTCAAATATGGAATAGACAAGAGCTACTCCTTGCTCAACGAAATGGACTCAACACCGCATATTAAACGCCTAAGAATGTACCTGACTAGTAAGTATCGTAAAACCTATGGATTGCTATGTCTCCAAAAGAGAATCAAGCATGTGTACAGGGGCATAAACGCAGCAGTGATAGGATTGGAGAGGTTCGGTGAGCAAATGAAGACCCTTTGAAGTCATATTGCATGGTACCCATTACACGGGTCTCAACTCTCCAGGTTTAAGGTATTCTTCCTTCAGCTAAAACATGCATGTGGAACCCAAGTATGATCAACCATGTGAACGGGAGACGTGTTCAAATATGTCTCAGTTTTCCTCCCCTGGTACTCGGGTGCAACATTCCAGACGCTTTACTAACACTCTCCCCACTTGGAGAGTCAGCGCCTTTAACCTCCTGTTTGGCCCAGTTTGCAATTTCTGCGGAAGATGAACAGGAATAGCGAGAACCAATGAGAGACTAGCTGGAGGTGTCTGGACGGGCAAATTTAACTCTCATTACCCACCAGGAAGAGGAAATAACCAAAGGCTCAGCGTGCCGTACCGGAACCAGATTAGGGCCTGAAGCCATCCTGCGGTGTTGCGGCCAGGTCACAAGAAAGCGAGTTGAAGAAAGGAGCTCAGGGGCACTGTAATTCACAAACCTGCAGAGTTATAAATGACAGCTATCGTCCAAAAATAGACTGAAGTAAGGCTGCCAAGAGAACTTGAATGCGGGGCAGAATTGCAGGAAACCGATTTCAGGAGGTAGACTGGAATTGCATTGAAAGCATAGGAAAAGAGGCAGAACGTCCACAATGATGCACTTGGCCAAAAAGGGCGTATGCGTTTTTTCCTGAATATATTCAGGAAAAAACGCATACGCCCTTTTTGGCCAACCAAGCAAGCTTGCAAAGGAAATCTGCACTACAATGAAGTCTCACTTCCCCCCGGTCAAAAGGGCCACCTGAAAAAAGTGTAAAATCCAGAAAGACAAGACAGGCCATGGAGAACTGGGAGCCTTGTTATGCTGATGGGCGGGATGTAAATTGCCAACAACCACTGGGGAGAAGTGTATGGTGTTTCCTGAAACATCTAAAAAACAAAGCAACAGAGCCTAGGGCACTTCCACTTATGGTCCTATAGCTTAGGGAAATTAAAATCAAAAAGACACAGCCACCCCAAAGTTTGGAAAGGCTCTGTTTACAAGAACCTCATTTACAGTACAAGTTCAACATCGCAGAAAGTGAAAAATGGATAAAGAAGTTGTGGTATTTACTTACAAAGCAATATCACTCAGCAATGAAATCTATGTCATCAGGCCCGTAGCAGCATAATGAGTGGATTCAGGTACGATGATTCTAACTGAAATAAGTCACACAGAAAAAGAAACATCATAAGATATCAGTAATACACGGAATGTAAACTTGGCTACAGAGGAACTGAATTACAGAACAGAACAGGGTCTCAAATTTAGAAAACCAACTTATGCTTGCTTAAGGGTAAAGGTGAGTTGGGGTGCTGCATAAAACCAGAGATTGAAATGAGCACAGATAAAGTTCCTTAAGCCAAATATGGAATAGACAAGAGCTACTCCTTGCTCAACGAAATGGACTCAACACCGCATATTAAACGCCTAAGAATGTACCTGACTAGTAAGTATCTTAAAACCTATGGATTGCTATGTCTCCAAAAGAGAATCAAGCATGTGTACAGGGGCATAAACGCAGCAGTGATAGGATTGGAGAGCTTCGGTGAGGAAATGAAGACCCTTTGAAGTCATATTGCATGGTACCCATTCCACGGGTTTCAACTACCCAGGTTTAAGGTATTCTTCCTTCAGCTAAAACATGCATGTGGAACCTAGAGTATGATCAACCATGTGATCGGGAGACGTGTTCAAATATGTCTCAGTTTTCGTACCCTGGTACTCGGTGGATCATTCCAGACGCTTTACTAACACTCTCCCGTCTTGGAGAGTCAGTCCCTTTAACCTCCTGTTTGGCCCAGTTTGCAATTTCTGCGGAAGATGAACAGGAATAGCGAGAACCAATGAGAGGCTATCTGGAGGTGTCTGGATGGGCAAATTTAACTCTCATTTCCCACCAGGAAGAGGAATTAACCAAAGGCTCAGCGTGCCGTGCCGGAACCAGATTAGGGCCTGAAGCCATCCTGCGGTGTTGCGGCCAGCTCAAAAGAAAGCGAGTCGAAGAAAGGAGCTCAGGGGCACTGTAATTCACAAACCTGCAGAGTTATAAATGACAGCTATCGTCCAAAAATAGACTGAAGTAAGGCTGCCAAGAGGACTTGAAAGCGGGGCAGAATTGCAGGAAACCGATTTCAGGAGGTAGACTGGAATTGCATTGAAAGCATAGGAAAAGAGGCAGAACGTCCACAATGATGCACTTGGCCAAAAAGGGCGTATGCGTTTTTTCCTGAATATATTCAGGAAAAAACGCATACGCCCTTTTTGGCCAACCAAGCAAGCTTGCAAAGGAAATCTGCACTACAATGAAGTCTCACTTCCCCCCGGTCAAAAGGGCCACCTGAAAAAAGTGTAAAATCCAGAAAGACAAGACAGGCCATGGAGAACTGGGAGCCTTGTTATGCTGATGGGCGGGATGTAAATTGCCAACAACCACTCGGGAGAAGTGTATGGTGTTTCCTGAAACATCTAAAAAACAAAGCAACAGAACCTAGGGCACTTCCACTTATGGTCCTATAGCTTAGGGAAATTAAAATCAAAAAGACACAGCCACCCCAAAGTTTGGAACGGCTCTGTTTACAAGAACCTCATTTACAGTACAAGTTCAACATCGCAGAAATTGAAAAATGGATAAAGAAGTTGTGGTATTTACTTACAAAGCAATATCACTCAGCAATGAAATCTGTGTCATCAGGCCCTTAGCAGCACAATGAGTGGATTCAGGTATGATGATTCTAACTGAAGTAAGTCACACAGAAAAAGAAACATCATAAGATATCAGTAATACACGGAATGTAAACTTGGCTACACAGGAACTGAATTACAGAACAGAACAGGGTCTCAAATTTAGAAAACCAACTTATGCTTGCTTAAGGGGAAAGGTGAGTTGGGGTGCTGCATAAAACCAGAGATTGAAATGAGCACAGATAAAGTTCCTTAAGCCAAATATGGAATAGACAAGAGCTACTCCTTGCTCAACGAAATGGACTCAACACCGCATATTAAACGCCTAAGAATGTACCTGACTAGTAAGTATCTTAAAACCTATGGATTGCTATGTCTCCAAAAGAGAATCAAGCGTGTGTACAGGGGCATAAACGCAGCAGTGATAGGATTGGAGATGTTCGGTGAGCAAATGAAGACCCTTTGAAGTCATATTGCATGGTACCCATTCCACGGGTTTCAAATACCCAGGTTTAAGGTATTCTTCCTTCAGCTAAAACATGCATGTGGAACCCAGAGTATGATCAACCATGTGAACGGGAGACCTGTTCAAATATGTCTCAGTTTTCCTCCCCTGGTACTTGGGTGCAACATTCCAGACGCTTTACTAACACTCTTCCGACTTGGAGAGTCAGCGCCTTTAACCTCCTGTTTGGCCCAGTTTGCAATTTCTGCGGAAGATGAACAGGAATAGCGAGAACCAATGAGAGACTAGTTGGAGGTGTCTGGACGGGCAAATTTAACTCTCATTTCCCACCAGGAAGAGGAAATAACCAAAGGCTCAGCGTGCCGTGCTGGAACCAGATTAGGGCCTGAAGCCATCCTGCGGTGTTGCGGCCAGCTCAAAAGAAAGCGAGTTGAAGAAAGGAGCTCAGGGGCACTGTAATTCACAAACCTGCAGAGTTATAAATGACAGCTATCGTCCAAAAATAGACTGAAGTAAGGCTGCCAAGAGGACTTGAAAGCGGGGCAGAATTGCAGGAAACTGATTTCAGGAGGTAGACTGGAATTGCATTGAAAGCATAGGAAAAGAGGCAGAACGTCCACAATGATGCACTTGGCCAAAAAGGGCGTATGCGTTTTTTCCTGAATATATTCAGGAAAAAACGCATACGCCCTTTTTGGCCAACCAAGCAAGCTTGCAAAGGAAATCTGCACTACAATGAAGTCTCACTTCCCCCCGGTCAAAAGGGCCATCTGAAAAAAGTGTAAAATCCAGAAAGGCAGGACAGGCCATGGAGAACTGGGAGCCTTGTTATGCTGATGGGCGGGATGTAAATTGCCAACAACCACTCGGGAGAAGTGTATGGTGTTTCCTGAAACATCTAAAAAACAAAGCAACAGAACCTAGGGCACTTCCACTTATGGTCCTATAGCTTAGGGAAATTAAAATCAAAAAGACACAGCCACCCCAAAGTTTGGAACGGCTCTGTTTACAAGAACCTCATTTACAGTACAAGTTCAACATCGCAGAAATTGAAAAATGGATAAAGAAGTTGTGGTATTTACTTACAAAGCAATATCACTCAGCAATGAAATCTGTGTCATCAGGCCCTTAGCAGCACAATGAGTGGATTCAGGTACGATGATTCTAACTGAAGTAAGTCACACAGAAAAAGAAACATCATAAGATATCAGTAATACACGGAATGTAAACTTGGCTACACAGGAACTGAATTACAGAACAGAACAGGGTCTCAAATTTAGAAAACCAACTTATGCTTGCTTAAGGGGAAAGGTGAGTTGGGGTGCTGCATAAAACCAGAGATTGAAATGAGCACAGATAAAGTTCCTTAAGCCAAATATGGAATAGACAAGAGCTACTCCTTGCTCAACGAAATGGACTCAACACCGCATATTAAACGCCTAAGAATGTACCTGACTAGTAAGTATCTTAAAACCTATGGATTGCTATGTCTCCGAAAGAGAATCAAGCGTGTGTACAGGGGCATAAACGCAGCAGTGATAGGATTGGAGAGGTTCGGTGAGCAAATGAAGACCCTTTGAAGTCATATTGCATGGTACCCATTCCACGGGTTTCAAATACCCAGGTTTAAGGTATTCTTCCTTCAGCTAAAACATGCATGTGGAACCTAGAGTATGATCAACCATGTGATCGGGAGACGTGTTCAAATATGTCTCAGTTTTCCTCCCCTGGTACTCGGGTGCAACATTCCAGACGCTTTACTAACACTCTCCCGACTTGGAGAGTCAGTCCCTTTAACCTCCTGTTTGGCCCAGTTTGCAATTTCTGCGGAAGATGAACAGGAATAGCGAGAACCAATGAGAGACTAGCTGGAGGTGTCTGGACGGGCAAATTTAACTCTCATTTCCCACCAGGAAGAGGAATTAACCAAAGGCTCAGCGTGCCGTGCCAGAACCAGATTAGGGCCTGAAGCCATCCTGCGGTGTTGCGGCCAGGTCACAAGAAAGCGAGTTGAAGAAAGGAGCTCAGGGGCACTGTAATGCACAAACTTGCAGAGTTATAAATGACAGCTATCGTCCAAAAATAGACTGAAGTAAGGCTGCCAAGAGGACTTGAAAGCGGGGCAGAATTGCAGGAAACCGATTTCAGGAGGTAGACTGGAATTGCATTGAAAGCATAGGAAAAGAGGCAGAACGTCCACAATGATGCACTTGGCCAAAAAGGGCGTATGCGTTTTTTCCTGAATATATTCAGGAAAAAACGCATACGCCCTTTTTGGCCAACCAAGCAAGCTTGCAAAGGAAATCTGCACTACAATGAAGTCTCACTTCCCCCCGGTCAAAAGGGCCATCTGAAAATTGTGTAAAATCCAGAAAGGCAAGACAGGCCATGGAGAACTGGGAGCCTTCTTATGCTGATGGGCGGGATGTAAATTGCCAACAACCACTCGGGAGAAGTGTATGGTGTTTCCTGAAACATCTAAAAAACAAAGCAACAGAACCTAGGGCACTTCCACTTATGGTCCTATAGCTTAGGGAAATTAAAATCAAAAAGACACAGCCACCCCAAAGTTTGGAACGGCTCTGTTTACAAGAACCTCGTTTACAGTACAAGTTCAACATCGCAGAAAGTGAAAAATGGATAAAGAAGTTGTGGTATTTACTTACAAAGCAATATCACTCAGCAATGAAATCTGTGTCATCAGGCCCTTAGCAGCACAATGAGTGGATTCAGGTACGATGATTCTAACTGAAATAAGTCACACAGAAAAAGAAACATCATAAGGTATCACTAATACACGGAATGTAAACTTGGCTACACAGGAACTGAATTCCAAAACAGAACTGTGTCTCAAATTTAGAAAACCAACTTATGCTTGCTTAAGGGGAAAGGTGAGTTGGGGTGCTGCATAAAACCAGAGATTGAAATGAGCACAGATAAAGATCCTTAAGCCAAATATGGAATAGACAAGAGCTACTCCTTGCTCAACGAAATGGACTCAACACCCCATATTAAACGCCTAAGAATGTACCTGACTAGTAAGTAGCTTAAAACCTATGGATTGCTATGTCTCCAAAAGAGAATCAAGCATGTGTACAGGGGCATAAACGCAGCAGTGATAGGATTGGAGAGGTTCAGTGAGCAAATGAAGACCCTTTGAAGTCATATTGCATGTACCCATTACACGGGTCTCAACTCTCCAAGTTTAAGGTATTCTTCCTTCAGCTAAAACATGCATGTGGAACCCAAGTATGATCAACCATGTGAACGGGAGACGTGTTCAAATATGTCTCAGTTTTCCTCCCCTGGTACTCGGGTGCAACATTCCAGACGCTTTACTAACACTCTCCCCACTTGGAGAGTCAGCGCCTTTAACCTCCTGTTTGGCCCAGTTTGCAATTTCTGCGGAAGATGAACAGGAATAGCGAGAACCAATGAGAGGCTAGCTGGAGGTGTCTGGACGGGCAAATTTAACTCTCATTTCCCACCAGGAAGAGGAAATAACCAAAGGCTCAGCGTGCCGTACCGGAACCAGATTAGGGCCTGAAGACATCCTGCGGTGTTGCGGCCAGGTCACAAGAAAGCGAGTTGAAGAAAGGAGCTCAGGGGCACTGTAATTCACAAACCTGCAGAGTTATAAATGACAGCTATCGTCCAAAAATAGACTGAAGTAAGGCTGCCAAGAGGACTTCAAAGCGGGGCAGAATTGCAGGAAACCGATTTCAGGAGGTAGACTGGAATTGCATTGAAAGCATAGGAAAAGAGGCAGAACGTCCACAATGATGCACTTGGCCAAAAAGGGCGTATGCGTTTTTCCCTGAATATATTCAGGAAAAAACGCATACGCCCTTTTTGGCCAACCAAGCAAGCTTGCAAAGGAAATCTGCACTACAATGAAGTCTCACTTCCCCCCGGTCAAAAGGGCCATCTGAAAAAAGTGTAAAATCCAGAAAGGCAGGACAGGCCATGGAGAACTGGGAGCCTTGTTATGCTGATGGGCGGGATGTAAATTGCCAACAACCACTGGGGAGAAGTGTATGGTGTTTCCTGAAACATCTAAAAAACAAAGCAACAGAGCCTAGGGCACTTCCACTTATGGTCCTATAGCTTAGGGAAATTAAAATCAAAAAGACACAGCCACCCCAAAGTTTGGAAAGGCTCTGTTTACAAGAACCTCGTTTACAGTACAAGTTCAACATCGCAGAAAGTGAAAAATGGATAAAGAAGATGTGGTATTTACTTACAAAGCAATATCACTCAGCAATGAAATCTATGTCATCAGGCCCGTAGCAGCATAATGAGTGGATTCAGGTACGATGATTCTAACTGAAATAAGTCACACAGAAAAAGAAAGATCATAAGATATCAGTAATACACGGAATGTAAACTTGGCTACAGAGGAACTGAATTACAGAACAGAACAGGGTCTCAAATTTAGAAAACCAACTTATGCTTGCTTAAGGGTAAAGGTGAGTTGGGGTGCTGCATAAAACCAGAGATTGAAATGAGCACAGATAAAGTTCCTTAAGCCAAATATGGAATAGACAAGAGCTACTCCTTGCTCAACGAAATGGACTCAACACCGCATATTAAACGCCTAAGAATGTACCTGACTAGTAAGTATCTTAAAACCTATGGATTGCTATGTCTCCAAAAGAGAATCAAGCATGTGTACAGGGGCATAAACGCAGCAGTGATAGGATTGGAGAGCTTCGGTGAGGAAATGAAGACCCTTTGAAGTCATATTGCATGGTACCCATTCCACGGGTTTCAACTACCCAGGTTTAAGGTATTCTTCCTTCAGCTAAAACATGCATGTGGAACCTAGAGTATGATCAACCATGTGATCGGGAGACGTGTTCAAATATGTCTCAGTTTTCGTACCCTGGTACTCGGTGGATCATTCCAGACGCTTTACTAACACTCTCCCGTCTTGGAGAGTCAGTCCCTTTAACCTCCTGTTTGGCCCAGTTTGCAATTTCTGCGGAAGATGAACAGGAATAGCGAGAACCAATGAGAGGCTATCTGGAGGTGTCTGGATGGGCAAATTTAACTCTCATTTCCCACCAGGAAGAGGAATTAACCAAAGGCTCAGCGTGCCGTGCCGGAACCAGATTAGGGCCTGAAGCCATCCTGCGGTGTTGCGGCCAGCTCAAAAGAAAGCGAGTCGAAGAAAGGAGCTCAGGGGCACTGTAATTCACAAACCTGCAGAGTTATAAATGACAGCTATCGTCCAAAAATAGACTGAAGTAAGGCTGCCAAGAGGACTTGAAAGCAGGGCAGAATTGCAGGAAACCGATTTCAGGAGGTAGACTGGAATTGCATTGAAAGCATAGGAAAAGAGGCAGAACGTCCACAATGATGCACTTGGCCAAAAAGGGCGTATGCGTTTTGTCCTGAATATATTCAGGAAAAAACGCATACGCCCTTTTTGGCCAACCAAACAAGCTTGCAAAGGAAATCTGCACTACAATGAAGTCTCACTTCCCCCCGGTCAAAAGGGCCATCTGAAAAAAGTGTAAAATCCAGAAAGGCAGGACAGGCCATGGAGAACTGGGAGCCTTGTTATGCTGATGGGCGGGATGTAAATTGCCAACAACCACTCGGGAGAAGTGTATGGTGTTTCCTGAAACATCTAAAAAACAAAGCAACAGAACCTAGGGCACTGCCACTTATGGTCCTATAGCTTAGGGAAATTAAATTCAAAAAGACACAGCCACCCCAAAGTTTGGAACGGCTCTGTTTACAAGAACCTCGTTTACAGTACAAGTTCAACATCGCAGAAAGTGAAAAATGGATAAAGAACTTGTGGTACTTATGTACAATGCAGTATCACTCAGCAATGAAATCTATGTCATCAGGCCCGTAGCAGCATAATGAGTGGATTCAGGTACGATGATTCTAACTGAAATAAGTCACACAGAAAAAGAAACATCATAAGATATCACTAATACACGGAATGTAAACTTGGCTACACAGGAACTGCATTCCAAAACAGAACAGGGTCTCAAATTTAGAAAACCAACTTATGCTTGCTTAAGGGGAAAGGTGAGTTGGGGTGCTACATAAAACCAGAGATTGAAATGAGCACAGATAAAGTTCCTTAAGCCAAATATGGAATAGACAAGAGCTACTCGTTGCTCAACGAAATGGACTCAACACCCCATATTAAACGCCTAAGAATGTACCTGACTAGTAAGTATCTTAAAACCTATGGATTGCTATGTCTCCAAAAGAGAATCAACCGTGTGTACAGGGGCATAAACGCAGCAGTGATAGGATTGGAGAGGTTCGGTGAGCAAATGAAGACCCTTTGAAGTCATATTGCATGGTACCCATTCCACGGGTCTCAACTCTCCAGGTTTAAGGTATTCTTCCTTCAGCTAAAACATGCATGTGGAACCCAGAGTATGATCAACCATGTGAACGGGAGACCTGTTCAAATATGTCTCAGTTTTCCTCCCCTGGTACTTGGGTGCAACATTCCAGATGCTTTACTAACACTCTTCCGACTTGGAGAGTCAGTCCCTTTAACCTCCTGTTTGGCCCAGTTTGCAATCTCTGCGGAAGATGAACAGGAATAGTGAGAACCAATGAGAGACTAGCTGGAGGTGTCTGGACGGGCAAATTTAACTCTCATTTCCCACCAGGAAGAGGAATTAACCAAAGGCTCAGCGTGCCGTGCCAGAACCAGATTAGGGCCTGAAGCCATCCTGCGGTGTTGCGGCCAGGTCACAAGAAAGCGAGTTGAAGAAAGGAGCTCAGGGGCACTGTAATTCACAAACCTGCAGACTTATAAATGACAGCTATCGTCCAAAAATAGACTGAAGTAAGGCTGCCAAGAGGACCTGAAAGCGGGGCAGAATTGCAGGAAACCGATTTCAGGAGGTAGACTGGAATTGCATTGAAAGCATAGGAAAAGAGGCAGAACGTCCACAATGATGCACTTGGCCAAAAAGGGCGTATGCGTTTTTTCCTGAATATATTCAGGAAAAAACGCATACGCCCTTTTTGGCCAACCAAGCAAGCTTGCAAAGGAAATCTGCACTACAATGAAGTCTCACTTCCCCCCGGTCAAAAGGGCCATCTGAAAAAAGTGTAAAATCCAGAAAGACAAGACAGGCCATGGAGAACTGGGAGCCTTGTTATGCTGATGGGCGGGATGTAAATTGCCAACAACCACTCGGGAGAAGTGTATGGTGTTTCCTGAAACATGTAAAAAACAAAGCAACAGAACCTAGGGCACTTCCACTTACGGTCCTATAGCTTAGGGAAATTAAAATCAAAAAGACACAGCCACCCCAAAGTTTGGAACGGCTCTGTTTACAAGAACCTCGTTTACAATACAAGTTCAACATCGCAGAAAGTGAAAAATGGATAAAGAAGTTGTGGTATTTACTTACAAAGCAATATCACTCAGCAATGAAATCTGTGTCATCAGGCCCTTAGCAGCACAATGAGTGGATTCAGGTACGATGATTCTAACTGAAATAAGTCACACAGAAAAAGAAACATCATAAGATATCACTAATACACGGAATGTAATCTTGGCTACACAGGAACTGAATTACAGAACAAAACAGGGACTCAAATTTAGAAAACCAATTTATGCTTGCTTAAGGGGAAAGGTGAGTTGGGGTGCTGCATAAAACCAGAGATTGAAATGAGCACAGATAAAGTTCCTTAAGCCAAATATGGAATAGACAAGAGCTACTCCTTGCTCAACGAAATGGACTCAACACCCCATATTAAACGCCTAAGAATGTACCTGACTAGTAAGTATCTTAAAACCTATGGATTGCTATGTCTCCAAAAGAGAATCAAGCGTGTGTACAGGGGCATAAACGCAGCAGTGATAGGATTGGAGAGGTTCGGTGAGCAAATGAAGACCCTTTGAAGTCATATTGCATGGTACCCATTCCACGGGTTTCAACTCCCCAGGTTTAAGGTATTCTTCCTTCAGCTAAAACATGCATGTGGAACCTAGAGTATGATCAACCATGTGATCGGGAGACGTGTTCAAATATGTCAGTTCGTACCCTGGTACTCGGGTGCAACATTCCAGACGCTTTACTAACACTCTCCCCACTTGGAGAGTCAGTCCCTTTAACCTCCTGTTTGGCCCAGTTTGCAATTTCTGTGGAAGATGAACAGGAATAGCGAGAACCAATGAGAGACTAGCTGTAGGTGTCTGGACGGGCAAATTTAACTCTCATTTCCCACCAGGAAGAGGAATTAACCAAAGGCTTAGCGTGTCGTGCCAGAACCAGATTAGGGCCTGAAGCCATCCTGCGGTGTTGCGGCCAGGTCACAAGAAAGCGAGTTGAAGAAAGGAGCTCAGGGGCACTGTAATTCACAAACCTGCAGACTTATAAATGACAGCTATCGTCCAAAAATAGACTGAAGTAAGGCTGCCAAGAGGACTTGAAAGCGGGGCAGAATTGCAGGAAACCGATTTCAGGAGGTAGACTGGAATTGCATTGAAAGCATAGGAAAAGAGGCAGAACGTCCACAATGATGCACTTGGCCAAAAAGGGCGTATGCGTTTTTTCCTGAATATATTCAGGAAAAAACGCATACGCCCTTTTTGGCCAACCAAGCAAGCTTGCAAAGGAAATCTGCACTACAATGAAGTCTCACTTCCCCCCGGTCAAAAGGGCCATCTGAAAAAAGTGTAAAATCCAGAAAGACAAGACAGGCCATGGAGAACTGGGAGCCTTGTTATGGTGATGGGCGGGATGTAAATTGCCAACAACCACTCGGGAGAAGTGTATGGTGTTTCCTGAAACATCTAAAAAACAAAGCAACAGAACCTAGGGCACTGCCACTTATGGTCCTATAGCTTAGGGAAATTAAATTCAAAAAGACACAGCCACCCCAAAGTTTGGAACGGCTCTGTTTACAAGAACCTCGTTTACAGTACAAGTTCAACATCGCAGAAAGTGAAAAATGGATAAAGAACTTGTGGTATTTACTTACAAAGCAATATCACTCAGCAATGATATCTGTGTCATCAGGCCCTTAGCAGCACAATGAGTTGATTCAGGTATGATGATTCTAACTGAAATAAGTCACACAGAAAAAGAAACATCATAAGATATCACTAATACACGGAATGTAAACTTGGCTACACAGGAACTGAATTCCAAAACAGAACAGTGTCTCAAATTTAGAAAACCAACTTATGCTTGCTTAAGGGTAAAGGTGAGTTGGGGTGCTGCATAAAACCAGAGATTGAAATGAGCACAGATAAAGTTCCTTAAGCCAAATATGGAATAGACAAGAGCTACTCCTTGCTCAACGAAATGGACTCAACACCGCATATTAAACGCCTAAGAATGTACCTGACTAGTAAGTATCTTAAAACCTATGGATTGCTATGTCTCCAAAAGAGAATCAAGCGTGTGTACAGGGGCATAAACGCAGCAGTGATAGGATTGGAGAGGTTCGGTGAGCAAATGAAGACCCTTTGAAGTCATATTGCATGGTACCCATTACACGGGTCTCAACTCTCCAGGTTTTAAGGTATTCATCCTTCAGCTAAAACATTCATGTGGAACCCAAGTATGATCAACCATGTGAACGGGAGACGTGTTCAAATATGTCTCAGTTTTCCTCCCCTGGTACTCGGGTGCAACATTCCAGACGCTTTACTAACACTCTCCCCCCTTGGAGAGTCAGCGCCTTTAACCTCCTGTTTGTCCCAGTTTGCAATTTCTGCGGAAGATGAACAGGAATAGCGAGAACCAATGAGAGGCTAGCTGGAGGTGTCTGGACGGGCAAATTTAACTCTCATTTCCCACCAGGAAGAGGAAATAACCAAAGGCTCAGCGTGCCGTACCGGAACCAGATTAGGGCCTGAAGCCATCCTGCGGTGTTGCAGCCAGCTCAAAAGAAAGCGAGTTGAAGAAAGGAGCTCAGGGGCACTGTAATTCACAAACCTGCAGAGTTATAAATGACAGCTATCGTCCAAAAATACACTGAAGTAAGGCTGCCAAGAGGACTTCAAAGTGGGGCAGAATTGCAGGAAACCGATTTCAGGAGGTAGACTGGAATTGCATTGAAAGCATAGGAAAAGAGGCAGAACGTCCACAATGATGCACTTGGCCAAAAAGGGCGTATGCGTTTTTTCCTGAATATATTCAGGAAAAAACACATACGCCCTTTTTGGCCAACCAAGCAAGCTTGCAAAGGAAATCTGCACTACAATGAAGTCTCACTTCCTCCCGGTCAAAAGGGCCATCTGAAAAAAGTGTAAAATCCAGAAAGGCAGGACAGGCCATGGAGAACTGGGAGCCTTGTTATGCTGATGGGCGGGATGTAAATTGCCAACAACCACTTGGGAGAAGTGTATGGTGTTTCCTGAAACATCTAAAAAACAAAGCAACAGAACCTAGGGCACTTCCACTTATGGTCCTATAGCTTAGGGAAATTAAAATCAAAAAGACACAGCCACCCCAAAGTTTGGAACGGCTCTGTTTACAAGAACCTCGTTTACAGTACAAGTTCAACATCGCAGAAAGTGAAAAATGGATAAAGAAGTTGTGGTATTTACTTACAAAGCAATATCTCTCAGCAATGAAATCTGTGTCATCAGGCCCTTAGCAGCACAATGAGTGGATTCAGGTATGATGATTCTAACTGAAGTAAGTCACACAGAAAAAGAAACATCATAAGATATCAGTAATACACGGAATGTAAACTTGGCTACACAGGAACTGAATTACAGAACAGAACAGGGACTCAAATTTAGAAAACCAACTTATGCTTGCTTAAGGGTAAAGGTGAGTTGGGGTGCTGCATAAAACCAGAGATTGAAATGAGCACAGATAAAGTTCCTTAAGTCAAATATGGAATAGACAAGAGCTACTCCTTGCTCAACGAAATGGACTCAACACCGCATACTAAACGCCTAAGAATGTACCTGACTAGTAAGTATCTTAAAACCTATGGATTGCTATGTCTCTGAAAGAGAATCAAGCATGTGTACAGGGGCATAAACGCAGCAGTGATAGGATTGGAGAGGTTCGGTGAGCAAATGAAGACCCTTTGAAGTCATATTGCATGGTACCCATTCCACGGGTCTCAACTCTCCAGGTTTAAGGTATTCTTCCTTCAGCTAAAACATGCATGTGGAACCTAGAGTATGATCAACCATGTGATCGGGAGACGTGTTCAAATATGTCTCAGTTTTCCTCCCCTGGTACTCGGGTGCAACATTCCAGACGCTTTACTAACACTCTCCCGACTTGGAGAGTCAGTCCCTTTAACCTCCTGTTTGGCCCAGTTTGCAATTTCTGCGGAAGATGAACAGGAATAGCGAGAACCAATGAGAGACTAGCTGTAGGTGTCTGGACGGGCAAATTTAACTCTCATTTCCCACCAGGAAGAGGAAATAACCAAAGGCTCAGCGTGCCGTACCGGAACCAGATTAGGGCCTGAAGCCATCCTGCGGTGTTGCGGCCAGCTCAAAAGAAAGCGAGTTGAAGAAAGGAGCTCAGGGGCACTGTAATTCACAAACCTGCAGAGTTATAAATGACAGCTATCGTCCAAAAATACACTGAAGTAAGGCTGCCAAGAGGACTTCAAAGTGGGGCAGAATTGCAGGAAACCGATTTCAGGAGGTAGACTGGAATTGCATTGAAAGCATAGGAAAAGAGGCAGAACGTCCACAATGATGCACTTGGCCAAAAAGGGCGTATGCGTTTTTTCCTGAATATATTCAGGAAAAAACGCATACGCCCTTTTTGGCCAACCAAGCAAGCTTGCAAAGGAAATCTGCACTACAATGAAGTCTCACTTCCCCCCGGTCAAAAGGGCCATCTGAAAAAAGTATAAAATCCAGAAAGGCAGGACAGGCCATGGAGAACTGGGAGCCTTGTTATGCTGATGGGCGGGATGTAAATTGCCAACAGACACTCGGGAGAAGTGTATGGTGTTTCCTGAAACATCTAAAAAACAAAGCAACAGAACCTAGGGCACTTCCACTTATGGTCCTATAGCTTAGGGAAATTAAAATCAAAAAGACACAGCCACCCCAAAGTTTGAACGGCTCTGTTTACAAGAACCTCGTTTACAGTACAAGCTCAACATCGCAGAAAGTGAAAAATGCATAAAGAAGTTGTGGTATTTACTTACAAAGCAATATCTCTCAGCAATGAAATCTGTGTCATCAGGCCCTTAGCAGCACAATGAGTGGATTCAGGTATGATGATTCTAACTGAAGTAAGTCACACTGAAAAAGAAACATCATAAGATATCAGTAATACACGGAATGTAAACTTGGCTACACAGGAACTGAATTACAGAACAGAACAGGGACTCAAATTTAGAAAACCAACTTATGCTTGCTTAAGGGTAAAGGTGAGTTGGGGTGCTGCATAAAACCAGAGATTGAAATGAGCACAGATAAAGTTCCTTAAGTCAAATATGGAATAGACAAGAGCTACTCCTTGCTCAACAAAATGGATTCAACACCGCATATTAAACGCCTAAGAATGTACCTGACTAGTAAGTATCTTAAAACCTATGGATTGCTATGTCTCCGAAAGAGAATCAAGCATGTGTACAGGGGCATAAACGCAGCAGTGATAGGATTGGAGAGGTTCGGTGAGCAAATGAAGACCCTTTGAAGTCATATTGCATGGTACCCATTCCACGGGTTTCAACTACCCAGGTTTAAGGTATTCTTCCTTCAGCTAAAACATGCATGTGGAACCTAGAGTATGATCAACCATGTGATCGGGAGACGTGTTCAAATATGTCAGTTTTCGTACCCTGGTACTCGGGTGCAACATTCCAGACGCTTTCCTAACACTCTCCCCACTTGGAGAGTCAGTCCCTTTAACCTCCTGTTTGGCCCAGTTTGCAATTTCTGCGGAAGATGAACAGGAATAGCAAGAACCAATGAGAGGCTAGCTGGAGGTGTCTGGACGGGCAAATTTAACTCTCATTTCCCACCAGGAAGAGGAAATAACCAAAGGCTCAGCGTGCCGTACCGGAACCAGATTAGGGCCTGAAGCCATCCTGCGGTGTCGCGGCCAGCTCAAAAGAAAGTGAGTTGAAGAAAGGAGTTCAGGGGCACTGTAATTCACAAACCTGCAGAGTTATAAATGACAGCTATCGTCCAAAAATAGACTGAAGTAAGGCTGCCAAGAGGACTTGAAAGCGGGGCAGAATTGCAGGAAACCGATTTCAGGAGGTAGACTGGAATTGCATTGAAAGCATAGGAAAAGAGGCAGAACGTCCACAATGATGCACTTGACCAAAAATGGCGTATGCGTTTTTTCCTGAATATATTCAGGAAAAAACGCATACGCCCTTTTTGGCCAACCAAGCAAGCTTGCAAAGGAAATCTGCACTACAATGAAGTCTCACTTCCCCCCGGTCAAAAGGGCCATCTGAAAAAAGTGTAAAATCCAGAAAGGCAGGACAGGCCATGGAGAACTGGGAGCCTTGTTATGCTGATGGGCGGGATGTAAATTGCCAACAACAACTCCGGAGAAGTGTATGGTGTTTCCTGAAACATCTAAAAAACAAAGCAACAGAGCCTAGGGCACTGCCACTTATGGTCCTATAGCTTAGGGAAATTAAAATCAAAAAGACACAGCCACCCCAAAGTTTGGGACGCCTCTGTTTACAAGAACCTCGTTTACAGTACAAGTTCAACATCGCAGAAAGTGAAAAATGGATAAAGAACTTGTGGTACTTACGTACAATGCAGTATCACTCAGCAATGAAATCTATGTCATCAGGCCCGTAGCAGCACAATGAGTGGATTCAGGTACGATGATTCTAACTGAAATAAGTCACACAGAAAAAGAAACATCATAAGATATCACTAATACACGGAATGTAAACTTGGCTACACAGGAACTGCATTCCAAAACAGAACAGGGTCTCAAATTTAGAAAACCAACTTATGCTTGCTTAAGGGTAAAGGTGAGTTGGGGTGCTGCATAAAACCAGAGATTGAAATGAGCACAGATAAAGTTCCTTAAGCCAAATATGGAATAGACAAGAGCTACTCCTTGCTCAACGAAATGGACTCAACACCCCATATTAAACGCCTAAGAATGTACCTGACTAGTAAGTATCGTAAAACCTATGGATTGCTATGTCTCCAAAAGAGAATCAAGCATGCGTACAGGGGCATAAACGCAGCAGTGATAGGAGTGGAGAGGTTCGGTGAGCAAATGAAGACCCTTTGAAGTCATATTGCATGGTACCCATTCCACGGGTCTCAACTCTCCAGGTTTAAGGTATTCTTCCTTCAGCTAAAACATGCATGTGGAACCTAGAGTATGATCAACCATGTGATCGGGAGACGTGATCAAATATGTCTCAGTTTTCCTCCCCTGGTACTCGGGTGCAACATTCCAGACGCTTTACTAACACTCTTCCGACTTGGAGAGTCAGTCCCTTTAACCTCCTGTTTGGCCCAGTTTGCAATTTCTGTGGAAGATGAACAGGAATAGCGAGAACCAATGAGAGACTAGCTGTAGGTGTCTGGACGGGCAAATTTAACTCTCATTTCCCACCAGGAAGAGGAATTAACCAAAGGCTCAGCGTGTCGTGCCAGAACCAGATTAGGGCCTGAAGCCATCCTGCGGTGTTGCAGCCAGGTCACAAGAAAGCGAGTTGAAGAAAGGAGCTCCGGGGCACTGTAATTCACAAACCTGCAGACTTATAAATGACAGCTATCGTCCAAAAATAGACTGAAGTAAGGCTGCCAAGAGGACTTGAAAGCGGGGCAGAATTGCAGGAAACCGATTTCAGGAGGTAGACTGGAATTGCATTGAAAGCATAGGAAAAGAGGCAGAACGTCCACAATGATGCACTTGGCCAAAAAGGGCGTATGCGTTTTTTCCTGAATATATTCAGGAAAAAACGCATACGCCCTTTTTGGCCAACCAAGCAAGCTTGCAAAGGAAATCTGCACTACAATGAAGTCTCACTTCCCCCCGGTCAAAAGGGCCATCTGAAAAAAGTGTAAAATCCAGAAAGACAAGACAGGCCATGGAGAACTGGGAGCCTTGTTATGGTGATGGGCGGGATGTAAATTGCCAACAACCACTCGGGAGAAGTGTATGGTGTTTCCTGAAACATGTAAAAAACAAAGCAACAGAACCTAGGGCACTTCCACATATGGTCCTATAGCTTAGGGAAATTAAAATCCAAAAGCCACAGCCACCCCAAAGTTTGGAACGGCTCTGTTTACAAGAACCTCGTTTACAGTACAAGCTCAACATCGCAGAAAGTGAAAAATGGATAAAGAAGTTGTGGTATTTACTTACAAAGCAATATCACTCAGCAATGATATCTGTGTCATCAGGCCCTTAGCAGCACAATGAGTGGATTGAGGTACGATGATTCTAACTGAAATAAGTCACACAGAAAAAGAAACATCATAAGATATCACTAATACACGGAATGTAAACTTGGCTACACAGGAACTGAATTCCAAAACAGAACAGTGTCTCAAATTTAGAAAACCAACTTATGCTTGCTTAAGGGTAAAGGTGAGTTGGGGTGCTGCATAAAACCAGAGATTGAAATGAGCACAGATAAAGTTCCTTAAGCCAAATATGGAATAGACAAGAGCTACTCCTTGTTCAACGAAATGGACTCAACACCCCATATTAAACGCCTAAGAATGTACCTGACTAGTAAGTATCTTAAAACCTATGGATTGCTATGTCTCCAAAAGAGAATCAAGCGTGTGTACAGGGGCATAAACGCAGCAGTGATAGGATTGGAGAGGTTCGGTGAGCAAATGAAGACCCTTTGAAGTCATATTGCATGGTACCCATTACACGGGTCTCAACTCTCCAGGTTTAAGGTATTCTTCCTTCAGCTAAAACATTCATGTGGAACCCAAGTATGATCAACCATGTGAACGGGAGACGTGTTCAAATATGTCTCAGTTTTCCTCCCCTGGTACTCGGGTGCAACATTCCAGACGCTTTACTAACACTCTCCCCACTTGGAGAGTCAGTCCCTTTAACCTCCTGTTTGGCCCAGTTTGCAATTTCTGCGGAAGATGAACAGGAATAGCGAGAACCAATGAGAGGCTAGCTGGAGGTGTCTGGACGGGCAAATTTAACTCTCATTTCCCACCAGGAAGAGGAAATAACCAAAGGCTCAGCGTGCCGTACCGGAACCAGATTAGGGCCTGAAGCCATCCTGCGGTGTTACGGCCAGCTCAAAAGAAAGCGAGTTGAAGAAAGGAGCTCAGGGGCACTGTAATTCACAAACCTGCAGAGTTATAAATGACAGCTATCGTCCAAAAATACACTGAAGTAAGGCTGCCTAGAGGACTTCAAAGTGGGGCAGAATTGCAGGAAACCGATTTCAGGAGGTAGACTGGAATTGCATTGAAAGCATAGGAAAAGAGGCAGAACGTCCACAATGATGCACTTGGCCAAAAAGGGCGTATGCGTTTTTTCCTGAATATATTCAGGAAAAAACGCATACGCCCTTTTTGGCCAACCAAGCAAGCTTGCAAAGGAAATCTGCACTACAATGAAGTCTCACTTCCCCCCGGTCAAAAGGGCCATCTGAAAAAAGTGTAAAATCCAGAAAGGCAGGACAGGCCATGGAGAACTTGGAGCCTTGTTATGGTGATGGGCGGGATGTAAATTGCCAACAACCACTCGGGAGAAGTGTATGGTGTTTCCTGAAACATGTAAAAAACAAAGCAACAGAACCTAGGGCACTTCCACATATGGTCCTATAGCTTAGGGAAATTAAAATCAAAAAGACACAGCCACCCCAAAGTTTGGAACGGCTCTGTTTACAAGAACCTCGTTTACAGTACAAGCTCAACATCGCAGAAAGTGAAAAATGGATAAAGAAGTTGTGGTATTTACTTACAAAGCAATATCACTCAGCAATGATATCTGTGTCATCAGGCCCTTAGCAGCACAATGAGTTGATTCAGGTATGATGATTCTAACTGAAATAAGTCACACAGAAAAAGAAACATCATAAGATATCACTAATACACGGAATGTAAACTTGGCTACACAGGAACTGAATTCCAAAACAGAACAGTGTCTCAAATTTAGAAAACCAACTTATGCTTGCTTAAGGGTAAAGGTGAGTTGGGGTGCTGCATAAAACCAGAGATTGAAATGAGCACAGATAAAGTTCCTTAAGCCAAATATGGAATAGACAAGAGCTACTCCTTGCTCAACGAAATGGACTCAACACCCCATATTAAACGCCTAAGAATGTACCTGACTAGTAAGTATCTTAAAACCTATGGATTGCTATGTCTCCAAAAGAGAATCAAGCGTGTGTACAGGGGCATAAACGCAGCAGTGATAGGATTGGAGAGGTTCGGTGAGCAAATGAAGACCCTTTGAAGTCATATTGCATGGTACCCATTACACGGGTCTCAACTCTCCAGGTTTAAGGTATTCATCCTTCAGCTAAAACATTCATGTGGAACCCAAGTATGATCAACCATGTGAACGGGAGACGTGTTCAAATATGTCTCAGTTTTCCTCCCCTGGTACTCGGGTGCAACATTCCAGACGCTTTACTAACACTCTCCCCACTTGGAGAGTCAGCGCCTTTAACCTCCTGTTTGTCCCAGTTTGCAATTTCTGCGGAAGATGAACAGGAATAGCGAGAACCAATGAGAGGCTAGCTGGAGGTGTCTGGACGGGCAAATTTAACTCTCATTTCCCACCAGGAAGAGGAAATAACCAAAGGCTCAGCGTGCCGTACCGGAACCAGATTAGGGCCTGAAGCCATCCTGCGGTGTTGCGGCCAGCTCAAAAGAAAGCGAGTTGAAGAAAGGAGCTCAGGGGCACTGTAATTCACAAACCTGCAGAGTTATAAATGACAGCTATCGTCCAAAAATACACTGAAGTAAGGCTGCCAAGAGGACTTCAAAGTGGGGCAGAATTGCAGGAAACCGATTTCAGGAGGTAGACTGGAATTGCATTGAAAGCATAGGAAAAGAGGCAGAACGTCCACAATGATGCACTTGGCCAAAAAGGGCGTATGCGTTTTTTCCTGAATATATTCAGGAAAAAACGCATACGCCCTTTTTGGCCAACCAAGCAAGCTTGCAAAGGAAATCTGCACTACAATGAAGTCTCACTTCCTCCCGGTCAAAAGGGCCATCTGAAAAAAGTGTAAAATCCAGAAAGGCAGGACAGGCCATGGAGAACTGGGAGCCTTGTTATGCTGATGGGCGGGATGTAAATTGCCAACAACCACTTGGGAGAAGTGTATGGTGTTTCCTGAAACATCTAAAAAACAAAGCAACAGAACCTAGGGCACTTCCACTTATGGTCCTATAGCTTAGGGAAATTAAAATCAAAAAGACACAGCCACCCCAAAGTTTGGAACGGCTCTGTTTACAAGAACCTCGTTTACAGTACAAGTTCAACATCGCAGAAAGTGAAAAATGGATAAAGAAGTTGTGGTATTTACTTACAAAGCAATATCTCTCAGCAATGAAATCTGTGTCATCAGGCCCTTAGCAGCACAATGAGTGGATTCAGGTATGATGATTCTAACTGAAGTAAGTCACACAGAAAAAGAAACATCATAAGATATCAGTAATACACGGAATGTAAACTTGGCTACACAGGAACAGAATTACAGAACAGAACAGGGACTCAAATTTAGAAAACCAACTTATGCTTGCTTAAGGGTAAAGGTGAGTTGGGGTGCTGCATAAAACCAGAGATTGAAATGAGCACAGATAAAGTTCCTTAAGTCAAATATGGAATAGACAAGAGCTACTCCTTGCTCAACGAAATGGACTCAACACCGCATACTAAACGCCTAAGAATGTACCTGACTAGTAAGTATCTTAAAACCTATGGATTGCTATGTCTCTGAAAGAGAATCAAGCGTGTGTACAGGGGCATAAACGCAGCAGTGATAGGATTGGAGAGGTTCGGTGAGCAAATGAAGACCCTTTGAAGTCATATTGCATGGTACCCATTACACGGGTCTCAACTCTCCAGGTTTAAGGTATTCATCCTTCAGCTAAAACATTCATGTGGAACCCAAGTATGATCAACCATGTGAACGGGAGACGTGTTCAAATATGTCTCAGTTTTCCTCCCCTGGTACTCGGGTGCAACATTCCAGACGCTTTACTAACACTCTCCCCACTTGGAGAGTCAGTCCCTTTAACCTCCTGTTTGGCCCAGTTTGCAATTTCTGCGGAAGATGAACAGGAATAGCGAGAACCAATGAGAGGCTAGCTGGAGGTGTCTGGACGGGCAAATTTAACTCTCATTTCCCACCAGGAAGAGGAAATAAGCAAAGGCTCAGCGTGCCGTACCGGAACCAGATTAGGGCCTGAAGCCATCCTGCGGTGTTACGGCCAGCTCAAAAGAAAGCGAGTTGAAGAAAGGAGCTCAGGGGCACTGTAATTCACAAACCTGCAGAGTTATAAATGACAGCTATCGTCCAAAAATACACTGAAGTAAGGCTGCCAAGAGGACTTCAAAGTGGGGCAGAATTGCAGGAAACCGATTTCAAGAGGTAGACTGCAATTGCATTGAAAGCATAGGAAAAGAGGAAGAACGTACACAATGATGCACTTGGCCAAAAAGGGCGTATGCGTTTTTTCCTGAATATATTCAGGAAAAAACGCATACGCCCTTTTTGGCCAACCAAGCAAGCTTGCAAAGGAAATCTGCACTACAATGAAGTCTCACTTCCCCCCGGTCAAAAGGGCCATCTGAAAAAAGTGTAAAATCCAGAAAGGCAGGACAGGCCATGGAGAACTGGGAGCCTTGTTATGCTGATGGGCGGGATGTAAATTGCCAACAACCACTCGGGAGAAGTGTATGGTGTTTCCTGAAACATCTAAAAAACAAAGCAACAGAACCTAGGGCACTTCCACTTATGGTCCTATAGCTTAGGGAAATTAAAATCAAAAAGACACAGCCACCCCAAAGTTTGGAACGGCTCTGTTTACAAGAACCTCGTTTACAGTACAAGTTCAACATCGCAGAAAGTGAAAAATGGATAAAGAAGTTGTGGTATTTACTTACAAAGCAATATCTCTCAGCAATGAAATCTGTGTCATCAGGCCCTTAGCAGCACAATGAGTGGATTCAGGTATGATGATTCTAACTGAAGTAAGTCACACAGAAAAAGAAACATCATAAGATATCAGTAATACACGGAATGTAAACTTGGCTACACAGGAACTGAATTACAGAACAGAACAGGGACTCAAATTTAGAAAACCAACTTATGCTTGCTTAAGGGTAAAGGTGAGTTGGGGTGCTGCATAAAACCAGAGATTGAAATGAGCACAGATAAAGTTCCTTAAGTCAAATATGGAATAGACAAGAGCTACTCCTTGCTCAACGAAATGGATTCAACACCGCATATTAAACGCCTAAGAATGTACCTGACTAGTAAGTATCTTAAAACCTATGGATTGCTATGTCTCCGAAAGAGAATCAAGCATGTGTACAGGGGCATAAACGCAGCAGTGATAGGATTGGAAAGGTTCGGTGAGCAAACGAAGACCCTTTGAAGTCATATTGCATGGTACCCATTCCACGGGTTTCAACTACCCAGGTTTAAGGTATTCTTCCTTCAGCTAAAACATGCATGTGGAACCTAGAGTATGATCAACCATGTGATCGGGAGACGTGTTCAAATATGTCAGTTTTTGTACCCTGGTACTCGGGTGCAACATTCCAGACGCTTTACTAACACTCTCCCCACTTGGTGAGTCAGTCCCTTTAACCTCCTCTTTGGCCCAGTTTGCAATTTCTGCGGAAGATGAACAGGAATAGCGAGAACCAATGAGAGGCTAGCTGGAGGTGTCTGGACGGGCAAATTTAACTCTCATTTCCCACCAGGAAGAGGAAATAACCAAAGGCTCAGCGTGCCGTACCGGAACCAGATTAGGGCCTGAAGCCATCCTGCGGTGTTACGGCCAGCTCAAAAGAAAGCGAGTTGAAGAAAGGAGCTCAGGGGCACTGTAATTCACAAACCTGCAGACTTATAAATGACAGCTATCGTCCAAAAATACACTGAAGTAAGGCTGCCAAGAGGACTTGAAAGCGGGGCAGAATTGCAGGAAACTGATTTCAGGAGGTAGACTGGAATTGCATTGAAAGCATAGGAAAAGAGGCAGAACGTCCACAATGATGCACTTGGCCAAAAAGGGCGTATGCGTTTTTTCCTGAATATATTCAGGAAAAAACGCATACGCCCTTTTTGGCCAACCAAGCAAGCTTGCAAAGGAAATCTGCACTACAATGAAGTCTCACATCCCCCCGGTCAAAAGGGCCATCTGAAAAAAGTGTAAAATCCAGAAAGGCAGGACAGGCCATGGAGAACTGGGAGCCTTGTTATGCTGATGGGCGGGATGTAAATTGCCAACAGACACTTGGGAGAAGTGTATGGTGTTTCCTGAAACATCTAAAAAACAAAGCAACAGAGCCTAGGGCACTGCCACTTATGGTCGTATAGCTTAGGGATATTAAAATAAAAAAGACACAGCCACCCGAAAGTTTGGGACGCCTCTGTTTACAAGAACCTCGTTTACCGTACAAGTTCAACATCGCAGAAAGTGAAAAATGGATAAAGAAGTTGTGGTATTTACTTACAAAGCAATATCACTCAGCAATGAATTCTATGTCATCAGGCCCTTAGCATCACAATGAGTGGATTCAGGTATGATGATTCTAACTGAAATAAGACACACAGAAAAAGAAACATCATAAGATATCAGTAATACACGGAATGTAAACTTGGCTACACAGGAACTGAATTACAGAACAGAACAGGGTCTCAAATTTAGAAAAGCAACTTACGCTTGCTTAAGGGGAAAGGTGAGTTGGGGTGCTGCATAAAACCAGAGATTGAAATGAGCACAGATAAAGTTCCTTAAGCCAAATATGGAATAGACAAGAGCTACTCCTTGCTCAACGAAATGGACTCAACACCGCATATTAAACGCCTAAAAATGTACCTGACTAGTAAGTATCTTAAAACCTATGGATTGCTATGTCTCCGAAAGAGAATCAAGCATGTGTACAGGGGCATAAACGCAGCAGTGATAGGATTGGAGAGGTTCGGTGAGCAAATGAAGACCCTTTGAAGTCATATTGCATGGTACCCATTCCACGGGTTTCAACTACCCAGGTTTTAGGTATTCTTCCTTCAGCTAAAACATGCATGTGGAACCCAAGTATGATCAACCATGTGATCGGGAGACGTGTTCAAATATGTCTCAGTTTTCCTCCCCTGGTACTCGGGTGCAACATTCCAGACGCTTTACTAACACTCTCCCCACTTGGAGAGTCAGCGCCTTTAACCTCCTGTTTGGCCCAGTTTGCAATTTCTGTGGAAGATGAACAGGAATAGCGAGAACCAATGAGAGGCTAGCTGGAGGTGTCTGGACGGGCAAATTTAACTCTCATTTCCCACCAGGAAGAGGAAATAACCAAAGGCTCAGCGTGCCGTACCGGAACCAGATTAGGGCCTGAAGCCATCCTGCGGTGTTGCGGCCAGGTCACAAGAAAGCGAGTTGAAGAAAGGAGCTCAGGGGCCCTGTAATTCACAAACCTGCAGAGTTATAAATGACAGCTATCGTCCAAAAATAGACTGAAGTAAGGCTGCCAAGAGGACTTGAAAGCGGGGCAGAATTGCAGGAAACCGATTTCAGGAGGTAGACTGGAATTGCATTGAAAGCATAGGAAAAGAGGCAGAATGTCCACAATGATGCACTTGGCCAAAAAGGGCGTATGCGTTTTTTCCTGAATATATTCAGGAAAAAACGCATACGCCCTTTTTGGCCAACCAAGCAAGCTTGCAAAGGAAATGTGCACTACAATGAAGTCTCACTTCCCCCCGGTCAAAAGGGCCATCTGAAAAAAGTGTAAAATCCAGAAAGGCAGGACAGGCCATGGAGAACTGGGAGCCTTGTTATGCTGATGGGCGGGATGTAAATTGCCAACAACCACTCGGGAGAAGTGTATGGTGTTTCCTGAAACATCTAAAAAACAAAGCAACAGAACCTAGGGCACTTCCACTTATGGTCCTATAGCTTAGGGAAATTAAAATCAAAAAGACACAGCCACCCCAAAGTTTGGAACGGCTCTGTTTACAAGAACCTCGTTTACAGTACAAGTTCAACATCGCAGAAAGTGAAAAATGGATAAAGAAGTTGTGGTATTTACTTACAAAGCAATATCACTCAGCAATGAAATCTGTGTCATCAGGCCCTTAGCAGCACAATGAGTGGATTCAGGTATGATGATTCTAACAGAAGTAAGTCACACAGAAAAAGAAACATCATAAGATATCAGTAATACACGGAATGTAAACTTGGCTACACAGGAACTGAATTACAGAACAGAACAGGGTCTCAAATTTAGAAAACCAACTTATGCTTGCTTAAGGGTAAAGGTGAGTTGGGGTGCTGCATAAAACCAGAGATTGAAATGAGCACAGATAAAGTTCCTTAAGTCAAATATGGAATAGACAAGAGCTACTCCTTGCTCAACGAAATGGACTCAACACCGCATATTAAATGCCTAAGAATGTACCTGACTAGTAAGTATCTTAAAAACCTATGGATTGCTATGTCTCCGAAAGAGAATCAAGCATGTGTACAGGGGCATAAACGCAGCAGTGATAGGATTGGAGAGGTTCGGTGAGCAAATGAAGACCCTTTGAAGTCATATTGCATGGTACCCATTACACGGGTCTTAACTCTCCAGGTTTAAGGTATTCTTCCTTCAACTAAAACATGCATGTGGAACCCAAGTATGATCAACCATATGAACGGGAGACGTGTTCAAATATGTCTCAGTTTTCCTCCCCTGGTACTCGGGTGCAACATTCCAGACGCTTTACTAACACTCTCCCCACTTGGAGAGTCAGCGCCTTTAACCTCCTGTTTGGCCCAGTTTGCAATTTCTGCGGAAGATGAACAGGAATAGCGAGAACCAATGAGAGACTAGCTGGAGGTGTCTGGACGGGCAAATTTAACTCTCATTTCCCACCAGGAAAAGGAAATAACCAAAGGCTCAGCGTGCCGTGCCGGAACCAGATTAGGGCCTGAAGCCATCCTGCGGTGTTGCGGCCAGGTCACAAGAAAGCAAGTTGAAGAAAGGAGCTCAGGGGCACTGTAATGCACAAACCTGCAGAGTTATAAATGACAGCTATCGTCCAAAAATAGACTGAAGTAAGGCTGCCAAGAGGACTTGAAAGCGGGGCAGAATTGCAGGAAACCGATTTCAGGAGGTAGACTGGAATTGCATTGAAAGCATAGGAAAAGAGGCAGAACGTCCACAATGATGCACTTGGCCAAAAAGGGCGTATGCGTTTTTTCCTGAATATATTCAGGAAAAAACGCATACGCCCTTTTTGGCCAACCAAGCAAGCTTGCAAAGGAAATCTGCACTACAATGAAGTCTCACTTCCCCCCGGTCAAAAGGGCCATCTGAAAAAAGTGTAAAATCCAGAAAGGCAGGACAGGCCATGGAGAACTGGGAGCCTTGTTATGCTGATGGGCGGGATGTAAATTGCCAACAACCACTCGGGAGAAGTGTATGGTGTTTCCTGAAACATCTAAAAAACAAAGCAACAGAGCCTAGGGCACTTCCACTTATGGTCCTATAGCTTAGGGAAATTAAAATCAAAAAGACACAGCCACCCCAAAGTTTGGATCAGCTCTGTTTATAAGAACCTCGTTTACAGTACAAGTTCAACAACGCAGAAAGTGAAAAATGGATAAAGAAGTTGTGGTATTTACTTACAAAGCAATATCACTCAGCAATGAAATCTGTGTCATCAGGCCCTTAGCAGCACAATGAGTGAATTCAGGTATGATGATTCTAACTGAAATAAGTCACACAGAAAAGAAACATCATAAGATATCAGTAATACACGGAATGTAAAGTTGGCTACACAGGAACTGAATTACAGAACAGAACAGGGTCTCAAATTTAGAAAACCAACTTATGCTTGCTTAAGGGAAAAGGTGAGTTGGGGTGCTGCATAAAACCAGAGATTGAAATGAGCACAGATAAAGTTCCTTAAGCCAAATATGGAATAGACAAGAGCTACTCCTTGCTCAACGAAATGGACTCAACACCGCATATTAAACGCCTGAGAATGTACCTGACTAGTAAGTATCTTAAAACCTATGGATTGCTATGTCTCCAAAAGAGAATCAAGCGTGTGTACAGGGGCATAAACGCAGCAGTGATAGGATTGGAGAGGTTCGGTGAGCAAATGAAGACCCTTTGAAGTCATATTGCATGGTACCCATTACACGGGTCTTAACTCTCCAGGTTTAAGGTATTCTTCCTTCAGCTAAAACATGCATGTGGAACCCAAGTATGATCAACCATGTGAACGGGAGACGTGTTCAAATATGTCTCAGTTTTCCTCCCCTGGTACTCGGGTGCAACATTCCAGACGCTTTACTAACACTCTCCCCACTTGGAGAGTCAGTCCATTTAACCTCCTGTTTGGCCCAGTTTGCAATTTCTGCGGAAGATGAACAGGAATAGCGAGAACCAATGAGAGACTAGCTGGAGGTGTCTGGACGGGCAAATTTAACTCTCATTTCCCACCAGGAAGAGGAAATAACCAAAGGCTCAGCGTGCCGTGCCTGAACCAGATTAGGGCCTGAAGCCAACCTGCGGTGTTGCGGCCAGGTCACAAGAAAGCGAGTTGAAGAAAGGAGCTCAGGGGCACTGTAATTCACAAACCTGCAGAGTTATAAATGACAGCTATCGTCCAAAAATAGACTGAAGTAAGGCTGCCAAGAGGACTTGAAAGTGGGGCAGAATTGCAGGAAACCGATTTCAGGAGGTAGACTGGAATTGCATTGAAAGCATAGGAAAAGAGGCAGAACGTCCACAATGATGCACTTGGCCAAAAAGGGCGTATGCGTTTTTTCCTGAATATATTCAGGAAAAAACGCATACGCCCTTTTTGGCCAACCAAGCAAGCTTGCAAAGGAAATCTGCACTACAATGAAGTCTCACTTCCCCCCGGTCAAAAGGGCCATCTGAAAAAAGTGTAAAATCCAGAAAGGCAGGACAGGCCATGGAGAACTGGGAGCCTTGTTATGCTGATGGGCGGGATGTAAATTGCCAACAGACACTCGGGAGAAGTGTATGGTGTTTCCTGAAACATCTAAAAAACAAAGCAACAGAACCTAGGGCACTTCCACTTATGGTCCTATAGATTAGGGAAATTAAAATCAAAAAGACACAGCCACCCCAAAGTTTGGAATGGCTCTGTTTACAAGAACCTCGTTTACAGTACAAGTTCAACATCGCAGAAAGTGAAAAATGGATAAAGAAGTTGTGGTATTTACTTACAAAACAATATCACTCAGCAATGAAATCTGTGTCATCAGGCCCTTAGCAATACAATGAGTGGATTCAGGTATGATGATTCTAAGAGAAGTAAGTCACACAGAAAAAGAAACATCATAAGATATCACTAATACACGGAATGTAAACTTGGCTACACAGGAACTGAATTACAGAACAGAACAGGGTCTCAAATTTAGAAAACCAACTTATGCTTGCTTAAGGGTAAAGGTGAGTTGGGGTGCTGCATAAAACCAGAGATTTAAATGAGCACAGATAAAGTTCCTTAAGCCAAATATGGAATAGACAAGAGCTACTCCTTGCTCAACGAAATGGACTCAACACCCCATATTAAATGCCTAAGAATGTACCTGACTAGTAAGTATCTTAAAAACCTATGGATTGCTATGTCTCCGAAAGAGAATCAAGCATGTGTACAGGGGCATAAACGCAGCAGTGATAGGATTGGAGAGGTTCAGTGAGCAAATGAAGACCCTTTGAAGTCATATTGCATGGTACCCATTACACGGGTCTTAACTGTCCAGGTTTAAGGTATTCTTCCTTCAACTAAAACATGCATGTGGAACCCAAGTATGATCAACCATGTGAACGGGAGACGTGTTTAAATATGTCTCAGTTTTCCTCCCCTGGTACTCGGGTGCAACATTCCAGACGCTTTACTAACACTCTCCCCACTTGGAGAGTCAGCGCCTTTAACCTCCTGTTTGGCCCAGTTTGCAATTTCTGCGGAAGATGAACAGGAATAGCGAGAACCAATGAGAGACTAGCTGGAGGTGTCTGGACGGGCAAATTTAACTCTCATTTCCCACCAGGAAAAGGAAATAACCAAAGGCTCAGCATGCCGGGCCGGAACCAGATTAGGGCCTGAAGCCATCCTGCGGTGTTGCGGCCAGGTCACAAGAAAGCGAGGTGAAGAAAGGAGCTCAGAGGCACTGTAATGCACAAACCTGCAGAGTTATAAATGACAGCTATCGTCCAAAAATAGACTGAAGTAAGGCTGCCAAGAGGACTTGAAAGCGGGGCAGAATTGCAGGAAACCGATTTCAGGAGGTAGACTGGAATTGCATTGAAAGCATAGGAAAAGAGGCAGAACGTCCACAATGATGGACTTGGCCAAAAAGGGCGTATGCGTTTTCTCCTGAATATATTCAGGAAAAAACGCATACGCCCTTTTTGGCCAACCAAGCAAGCTTGCAAAGGAAATCTGCACTACAATGAAGTCTCACTTCCCCCCGGTCAAAAGGGCCATCTGAAAAAAGTGTAAAATCCAGAAAGGCAGGACAGGCCATGGAGAACTGGGAGCCTTGTTATGCTGATGGGCGGGATGTAAATTGCCAACAACCACTCGGGAGAAGTGTATGGTGTTTCCTGAAACATCTAAAAAACAAAGCAACAGAACCTAGGGCACTTCCACTTATGGTCCTATAGCTTAGGGAAATTAAAATCAAAAAGACACAGCCACCCCAAAGTTTGGAACGGCTCTGTTTACAAGAACCTCGTTTACAGTACAAGTTCAACATCGCAGAAAGTGAAAAATGGATAAAGAAGTTGTGGTATTTACTTACAAAGCAATATCACTCAGCAATGAAATCTGTGTCATCAGGCCCTTAGCAGCACAATGAGTGGATTCAGGTATGATGATTCTAACAGAACTAAGTCACACAGAAAAAGAAACATCATAAGATATCAGTAATACACGGAATGTAAACTTGGCTACACAGGAACTGAATTACAGAACAGAACAGGGTCTCAAATTTAGAAAAACAACTTATGCTTGCTTAAGGGTAAAGGTGAGTTGGGGTGCTGCATAAAACCAGAGATTGAAATGAGCACAGATAAAGTTCCTTAAGTCAAATATGGAATAGACAAGAGCTACTCCTTGCTCAACGAAATGGACTCAACACCGCATATTAAACGCCTAAGAATGTAACTGACTAGTAAGTATCTTAAAAACCTATGGATTGCTATGTCTCCGAAAGAGAATCAAGCATGTGTACAGGGGCATAAACGCAGCAGTGATAGGATTGGAGAGGTTCGGTGAGCAAATGAAGACCCTTTGAAGTCATATTGCATGGTACCCATTACACGGGTCTTAACTCTCCAGGTTTAAGGTATTCTTCCTTCAACTAAAACATGCATGTGGAACCCAAGTATGATCAACCATGTGAACGGGAGACGTGTTCAAATATGTCTCAGTTTTCCTCCCCTGGTACTCGGGTGCAACATTCCAGACGCTTTACTAACACTCTCCCCACTTGGAGAGTCAGCGCCTTTCACCTCCTGTTTGGCCCAGTTTGCAATTTCTGCGGAAGATGAACAGGAATAGCGAGAACCAATGAGAGACTAGCTGGAGGTGTCTGGAGGGGCAAATTTAACTCCCATTTCCCACCAGGAAAAGGAAATAACCAAAGGCTCAGCGTGCCGTGCCGGAACCAGATTAGGGCCTGAAGCCATCCTGCGGTGTTGCGGCCAGCTCACAAGAAAGCAAGTTGAAGAAAGGAGCTCAGGGGCACTGTAATTCACAAACCTGCAGAGTTATAAATGACAGCTATCGTCCAAAAATAGACTGAAGTAAGGCTGCCAAGAGGACTTGAAAGCGGGGCAGAATTGCAGGAAACCGATTTCAGGAGGTAGACTGGAATTGCATTGAAAGCATAGGAAAAGAGGCAGAACGTCCACAATGATGCACTTGGCCAAAAAGGGCGTATGCGTTTTTTCCTGAATATATTCAGGAAAAAACGCATACGCCCTTTTTGGCCAACCAAGCAAGCTTGCAAAGGAAATGTGCACTACAATGAAGTCTCACTTCCCCCCGGTCAAAAGGGCCACCTGAAAAAAGTGTAAAATCCAGAAAGGCAGGACAGGCCATGGAGAACTGGGAGCCTTGTTATGCTGATGGGCGGGATGTAAATTGCCAACAACCACTCGGGAGAAGTGTATGGTGTTTCCTGAAACATCTAAAAAACAAAGCAACAGAACCTAGGGCACTTCCACGTATGGTCCTATAGCTTAGGGAAATTAAAATCAAAAAGACACAGCCACCCCAAAGTTTGGAACGGCTCTGTTTACAAGAACCTCGTTTACAGTACAAGTTCAACATCGCAGAAAGTGAAAAATGGATAAAGAAGTTGTGGTATTTACTTACAAAGCAATATCACTCAGCAATGAAATCTGTGTCATCAGGCCCTTAGCAGCACAATGAGTGGATTCAGGTATGATGATTCTAACTGAAATAAGTCACACAGAAAAAGAAACATCATAAGATATCAGTAATACACGGAATGTAAACTTGGCTACACAGGAACTGAATTACAGAACAGAACAGGGTCTCAAATTTAGAAAACCAACTTATGCTTGCTTAAGGGTAAAGGTGAGTTGGGGTGCTGCATAAAACCAGAGATTGAAATGAGCACAGATAAAGTTCCTTAAGCCAAATATGGAATAGACAAGAGCTACTCCTTGCTCAACGAAATGGACTCAACACCCCATATTAAACGCCTAAGAATGTACCTGAGTAGTAAGTATCTTAAAACCTATGGATTGCTATGTCTCCCAAAGAGAATCAAGCATGTGTACAGGGGAATAAACGCAGCAGTGATAGGATTGGAGAGGTTCGGTGAGCAAATGAAGACCCTTTGAAGTCATATTGCATGGTACCCATTCCACGGGTTTCAACTACCCAGGTTTAAGGTATTCTTCCTTCAGCTAAAACATGCATGTGGAACCTAGAGTATGATCAACCATGTGATCGGGAGACGTGTTCAAATATGTCTCAGTTTTCCTCCCCTGGTACTCGGGTGCAACATTCCAGACGCTTTACTAACACTCTCCCGACTTGGAGAGTCAGTCCCTTTAACCTCCTGTTTGGCCCAGTTTGCAATTTCTGCGGAAGATGAACAGGAATAGCGAGAACCAATGAGAGGCTATCTGGAGGTGTCTGGACGGGCAAATTTAACTCTCATTTCCCACCAGGAAGAGGAATTAACCAAAGGCTCAGCGTGCCGGGCCGGAACCAGATTAGGGCCTGAAGCCATCCTGCGGTGTTGCGGCCAGGTCACAAGAAAGCGAGTTGAAGAAAGGAGCTCAGGGGCACTGTAATTCACAAACCTGCAGAGTTATAAATGACAGCTATCGTCCAAAAATAGACTGAAGTAAGGCTGCCAAGAGGACTTGAAAGCGGGGCAGAATTGCAGGAAACCAATTTCAGAAGGTAGACTGGAATTACATTGAAAGCATAGGAAAAGAGGCAGAACGTCCACAATGATGCACTTGGCCAAAAAGGGCGTATACGTTTTTTCCTGAATATATTCAGGAAAAAACGCATATGCCCTTTTTGGCCAACCAAGCAAGCTTGCAAAGGAAATCTGCACTACAATGAAGTCTCACTTCCCCCCGGTCAAAAGGGCCATCTGAAAAAAGTGTAAAATCCAGAAAGGCAGGACAGGCCATGGAGAACTGGGAGCCTTGTTATGCTGATGGGCGGGATGTAAACTGCCAACAGACACTCGGGAGAAGTGTATGGTGTTTCCTGAAACATCTAAAAAACAAAGCAACAGAGCCTAGGGCACTTCCACTTATGGTCCTATAGCTTAGGGAAATTAAAATCAAAAAGACACAGCCACCCCAAAGATTGGGACGCCTCTGTTTACAAGAACCTCGTTTACAGTACAAGTTCAACATCGCAGAAAGTGAAAAATGGATAAAGAAGTTGTGGTATTTACTTACAAAGCAATATCACTCAGCAATGAAATCTATGTCATCAGGCCCTTAGCATCACAATGAGTGGATTCAGTTATGATGACTCTAACTGAAATAAGTCACACAGAAAAAGAAACATCATAAGATATCAGTAATACACGGAATGGAAACTTGGCTACACAGGAACTGAATTACAGAACAGAACAGGGTCTCAAATTTAGAAAACCAACTTATGCTTGCTTAAGGGTAAAGGTGAGTTGGGGTGCTGCATAAAACCAGAGATTGAAATGAGCACAGATAAAGTTCCTTAAGTCAAATATGGAATAGACAAGAGCTACTCCTTGCTCAACGAAATGGACTCAACACCGCATATTAAACGCCTAAGAATGTACCTGACTAGTAAGTATCGTAAAACCTATGGATTGCTATGTCTCCCAAAGAGAATCAAGCATGTGTACAGGGGCATAAACGCAGCAGTGATAGGATTGGAGAGGTTCGGTGAGCAAATGAAGACCCTTTGAAGTCATATTGCATGGTACCCATTACACGGGTCTCAACTCTCCAGGTTTAAGGTATTCTTCCTTCAGCTAAAACATGCATGTGGAACCCAAGTATGATCAACCATGTGAACGGGAGACGTGTTCAAATATGTCTCAGTTTTCCTCCCCTGGTACTCGGGTGCAACATTCCAGACGCTTTACTAACACTCTCCCCACTTGGAGAGTCAGCGCCTTTAACCTCCTGTTTGGCCCAGTTTGCAATTTCTGCGGAAGATGAACAGGAATAGCGAGAACCAATGAGAGGCTAGCTGAAGGTGTCTGGACGGGCAAATTTAACTCTCATTTCCCACCAGGAAGAGGAAATAACCAAAGGCTCAGCGTGCCGTGCCGGAACCAGATTAGGGCCTGAAGCCATCCTGCGGTGTTGCGGCCAGCTCAAAAGAAAGCGAGTTGAACAAAGGAGCTCAGGGGCACTGTAATTCACAAACCTGCAGAGTTATAAATGACAGCTATCATCCAAAAATAGACTGAAGTAAGGCTGCCAAGAGGACTTGAAAGCGGGGCAGAATTGCAGGAAACCGATTTCAGGAGGTAGACTGGAATTGCATTGAAAGCATAGGAAAAGAGGCAGAACGTCCACAATGATGCACTTGGCCAAAAAGGGCGTATGCGTTTTTTCCTGAATATATTCAGGAAAAAACGCATACGCACTTTTTGGCCAACCAAGCAAGCTTGCAAAGGAAATCTGCACTACAATGAAGTCTCACTTCCCCCCGGTCAAAAGGGCCATCTGAAAAAAGTGTAAAATCCAGAAAGGCAGGACAGGCCATGGAGAACTGGGAGCCTTGTTATGCTGATGGGCGGGATGTAAATTGCCAACAGACACTCGGGAGAAGTGTATGGTGTTTCCTGAAACATCTAAAAAACAAAGCAACAGAACCTAGGGCACTTCCACTTATGGTCCTATAGCTTAGGGAAATTAAAATCAAAAAGACACAGCCACCCCAAAGTTTGGAACGGCTCTGTTTACAAGAACCTCGTTTACAGTACAAGTTCAACATCGCAGAAAGTGAAAAATGGATAAAGAAGTTGTGGTATTCACTTACAAAGCAATATCACTCAGCAATGAAATCTATGTCATCAGGCCCTTAGCAGCACAATGAGTGGATTCAGGTATGATGATTCTAACTGAAATAAGTCACACAGAAAAAGAAACATCATAAGATATCAGTAATACACGGAATGGAAACTTGGCTACACAGGAACTGAATTACAGAACAGAACAGGGTCTCAAATTTAGAAAACCAACTTATGCTTGCTTAAGGGTAAAGGTGAGTTGGGGTGCTGCATAAAACCAGAGATTGAAATGAGCACAGATAAAGTTCCTTAAGTCAAATATGGAATAGACAAGAGCTACTCCTTGCTCAACGAAATGGACTCAACACCGCATATTAAACGCCTAAGAATGTACCTGACTAGTAAGTATCGTAAAACCTATGGATTGCTATGTCTCCAAAAGAGAATCAAGCATGTGTACAGGGGCATAAACGCAGCAGTGATAGGATTGCAGAGGTTCGGTGAGCAAATGAAGACCCTTTGAAGTCATATTGCATGGTACCCATTACACGGGTCTCAACTCTCCAGGTTTAAGGTATTCTTCCTTCAGCTAAAACATGCATGTGGAACCCAAGTATGATCAACCATGTGAACGGGAGACGTGTTCAAATATGTCTCAGTTTTCCTCCCCTGGTACTCGGGTGCAACATTCCAGACGCTTTACTAACACTCTCCCCACTTGGAGAGTCAGCGCCTTTAACCTCCTGTTTGGCCCAGTTTGCAATTTCTGCGGAAGATGAACAGGAATAGCGAGAACCAATGAGAGGCTAGCTGGAGGTGTCTGGACGGGCAAATTTAACTCTCATTTCCCACCAGGAAGAGGAATTAACCAAAGGCTCAGCATGCCGGGCCGGAACCAGATTAGGGCCTGAAGCCATCCTGCGGTGTTGCGGCCAGGTCACAAGAAAGCGAGTTGAAGAAAGGAGCTCAGGGGCACTGTAATTCACAAACCTGCAGAGTTATAAATGACAGCTATCGTCCAAAAATAGACTGAAGTAAGGCTGCCAAGAGGACTTGAAAGCGGGGCAGAATTGCAGGAAACCGATTTCAGGAGGTAGACTGGAATTGCATTGAAAGCATAGGAAAAGAGGCAGAACGTCCACAATGATGCACTTGGCCAAAAAGGGCGTATGCGTTTTTTCCTGAATATATTCAGGAAAAAACGCAAACGCCCTTTTTGGCCAACCAAGCAAGCTTGCAAAGGAAATCTGCACTACAATGAAGTCTCACTTCCCCCCGGTCAAAAGGGCCATCTGAAAAAAGTGTAAAATCCAGAAAGGCAACAGGCCATGGAGAACTGGGAGCCTTGTTATGCTGATGGGCGGGATGTAAATTGCCAACAGACACTCGGGAGAAGTGTATGGTGTTTCCTGAAACATCTAAAAAACAAAGCAACAGAGCCTAGGGCACTGCCACTTATGGTCCTATAGCTTAGGGAAATTAAAATCAAAAAGACACAGCCACCCCAAAGTTTGGAACGGCTCTGTTTACAAGAACCTCGTTTACAGTACAAGTTCAACATCGCAGAAAGTGAAAAATGGATAAAGAAGTTGTGGTATTCACTTACAAAGCAATATCACTCAGCAATGAAATCTATGTCATCAGGCCCTTAGCAGCACAATGAGTGGATTCAGGTATGATGATTCTAACTGAAATAAGTCACACAGAAAAAGAAACATCATAAGATATCTGTAATACACGGAATGTAAACTTGGCTACACAGGAACTGAATTACAGAACAGAACAGGGTCTGAAATTTAGAAAACCAACTTATTCTTGCTTAAGGGTAAAGGTGAGTTGGGGTGCTGCATAAAACCAGAGATTGAAATGAGCACAGATAAAGTTCCTTAAGTCAAATATGAAATAGACAAGAGCTACTCCTTGCTCAACGAAATGGACTCAACACCGCATATTAAACGCCTAAGAATGTACCTGACTAGTAAGTATCGTAAAACCTATGGATTGCTATGTCTCCCAAAGAGAATCAAGCATGTGTACAGGGGCATAAACGCAGCAGTGATAGGATTGGAGAGGTTCGGTGAGCAAATGAAGACCCTTTGAAGTCATATTGCATGGTACCCATTACACGGGTCTCAACTCTCCAGGTTTAAGGTATTCTTCCTTCAGCTAAAACATGCATGTGGAACCCAAGTATGATCAACCATGTGAACGGGAGACGTGTTCAAATATGTCTCAGTTTTCCTCCCCTGGTACTCGGGTGCAACATTCCAGACGCTTTACTAACACTCTCCCCACTTGGAGAGTCAGCGCCTTTAACCTCCTGTTTGGCCCAGTTTGCAATTTCTGCGGAAGATGAACAGGAATAGCGAGAACCAATGAGAGGCTAGCTGGAGGTGTCTGGACGGGCAAATTTAACTCTCATTTCCCACCAGGAAGAGGAATTAACCAAAGGCTCAGCATGCCGGGCCGGAACCAGATTAGGGCCTGAAGCCATCCTGCGGTGTTGCGGCCAGGTCACAAGAAAGCGAGTTGAAGAAAGGAGCTCAGGGGCACTGTAATTCACAAACCTGCAGAGTTATAAATGACAGCTATCGTCCAAAAATAGACTGAAGTAAGGCTGCCAAGAGGACTTGAAAGCAGGGCAGAATTGCAGGAAACCGATTTCAGGAGGTAGACTGGAATTGCATTGAAAGCATAGGAAAAGAGGCAGAACGTCCACAATGATGCACTTGGCCAAAAAGGGCGTATGCGTTTTTTCCTGAATATATTCAGGAAAAAACGCATACGCCCTTTTTGGCCAACCAAGCAAGCTTGCAAAGGAAATCTGCACTACAATGAAGTCTCACTTCCCCCCGGTCAAAAGGGCCATCTGAAAAAAGTGTAAAATCCAGAAAGGCAACAGGCCATGGAGAACTGGGAGCCTTGTTATGCTGATGGGCGGGATGTAAATTGCCAACAGACACTCGGGAGAAGTGTATGGTGTTTCCTGAAACATCTAAAAAACAAAGCAACAGAGCCTAGGGCACTTCCACTTATGGTCCTATAGCTTAGGGAAATTAAAATCAAAAAGACACAGCCACCCCAAAGTTTGGAATGGCTCTGTTTACAAGAACCTCGTTTACAGTACAAGTTCAACATCGCAGAAAGTGAAAAATGGATAAAGAAGTTGTGGTATTCACTTACAAAACAATATCACTCAGCAATGAAATCTATGTCATCAGGCCCTTAGCAGCACAATGAGTGGATTCAGGATGATGATTCTAACTGAAATAAGTCACACAGAAAAAGAAACATCATAAGATATCAGTAATACACGGAATGGAAACTTGGCTACACAGGAACTGAATTACAGAACAGAACAGGGTCTCAAATTTAGAAAACCAACTTATGCTTGCTTAAGTGTAAAGGTGAGTTGGGGTGCTGCATAAAACCAGAGATTGAAATGAGCACAGATAAAGTTCCTTAAGTCAAATATGGAATAGACAAGAGCTACTCCTTGCTCAACGAAATGGACTCAACACCGCATATTAAACGCCTAAGAATGTAGCTGACTAGTAAGTATCGTAAAACCTATGGATTGCTATGTCTCCAAAAGAGAATCAAGCATGTGTACAGGGGCATAAACGCAGCAGTGATAGGATTGGAGAGGTTCGGTGAGCAAATGAAGACCCTTTGAAGTCATATTGCATGGTACCCATTACACGGGTCTCAACTCTCCAGGTTTAAGGTATTCTTCCTTCAGCTAAAACATGCATGTGGAACCCAAGTATGATCAACCATGTGAACGGGAGACGTGTTCAAATATGTCTCAGTTTTCCTCCCCTGGTACTCGGGTGCAACATTCCAGACGCTTTACTAACACTCTCCCCACTTGGAGAGTCAGCGCCTTTAACCTCCTGTTTGGCCCAGTTTGCAATTTCTGCGGAAGATGAACAGGAATAGCGAGAACCAATGAGAGGCTAGCTGGAGGTGTCTGGACGGGCAAATTTAACTCTCATTTCCCACCAGGAAGAGGAATTAACCAAAGGCTCAGCATGCCGGGCCGGAACCAGATTAGGGCCTGAAGCCATCCTGCGGTGTTGCGGCCAGGTCACAAGAAAGCGAGTTGAAGAAAGGAGCTCAGGGGCACTGTAATTCACAAACCTGCAGAGTTATAAATGACAGCTATCGTCCAAAAATAGACTGAAGTAAGGCTGCCAAGAGGACTTGAAAGCAGGGCAGAATTGCAGGAAACCGATTTCAGGAGGTAGACTGGAATTGCATTGAAAGCATAGGAAAAGAGGCAGAACGTCCACAATGATGCACTTGGCCAAAAAGGGCGTATGCGTTTTTTCCTGAATATATTCAGGAAAAAACGCATACGCCCTTTTTGGCCAACCAAGCAAGCTTGCAAAGGAAATCTGCACTACAATGAAGTCTCACTTCCCCCCGGTCAAAAGGGCCATCTGAAAAAAGTGTAAAATCCAGAAAGGCAGGACAGGCCATGGAGAACTGGGAGCCTTGTTATGCTGATGGGCGGGATGTAAATTGCCAACAGACACTCGGGAGAAGTGTATGGTGTTTCCTGAAACATCTAAAAAACAAAGCAAAAGAGCCTAGGGCACTGCCACTTATGGTCCTATAGCTTAGGGAAATTAAAATCAAAAAGACACAGCCACCCCAAAGTTTGGGACGCCTCTGTTTACAAGAACCTCGTTTACAGTACAAGTTCAGCATCGCAGAAAGTGAAAAATGGATAAAGAAGTTGTGGTATTTACTTACAAAGCAATATCACTCAGCAATGAAATCTATGTCATCAGGCCCTTAGCATCACAATGAGTGGATTCAGGTATGATGATTCTAACTGAAATAAGTCACACAGAAAAAGAAACATCATAAGATATCAGTAATACATGGAATGGAAACTTGGCTACACAGGAACTGAATTACACAACAGAACAGGGTCTCAAATTTAGAAAACCAACTTATGCTTGCTTAAGGGTAAAGGTGAGTTGGGGTGCTGCATAAAACCAGAGATTGAAATCAGCACAGATAAAGTTCCTTAAGTCAAATATGGAATAGACAAGAGCTACTCCTTGCTCAACGAAATGGACTCAACACCGCATATTAAACGCCTAAGAATGTACCTGACTAGTAAGTATCGTAAAACCTATGGATTGCTATGTCTCCGAAAGAGAATCAAGCATGTGTACAGGGGCATAAACGCAGCAGTGATAGGATTGGAGAGGTTCGGTGAGCAAATGAAGACCCTTTGAAGTCATATTGCATGGTACCCATTACACGGGTCTCAACTCTCCAGGTTTAAGGTATTCTTCCTTCAGCTAAAACATGCATGTGGAACCCAAGTATGATCAACCATGTGAACGGGAGACGTGTTCAAATATGTCTCAGTTTTCCTCCCCTGGTACTCGGGTGCAACATTCCAGACGCTTTACTAACACTCTCCCCACTTGGAGAGTCAGCGCCTTTAACCTCCTGTTTGGCCCAGTTTGCAATTTCTGCGGAAGATGAACAGGAATAGCGAGAACCAATGAGAGGCTAGCTGGAGGTGTCTAGACGGGCAAATTATTCCTGAATATATTCAGGAAAAAACGCATACGCCCTTTTTGGCCAACCAAGCAAGCTTGCAAAGGAAATCTGCACTACAATGAAGTCTCACTTCCCCCCGGTCAAAAGGGCCATCTGAAAAAAGTGTAAAATCCAGAAAGGCAGGACAGGCCATGGAGAACTGGGAGCCTTGTTATGCTGATGGGCGGGATGTAAATTGCCAACAGACACTTGGGAGAAGTGTATGGTGTTTCCTGAAACATCTAAAAAACAAAGCAACAGAGCCTAGGGCACTGCCGCTTATGGTCCTATAGCTTAGGGAAATTAAAATCAAAAAGACACAGCCACCCCAAAGTTTGGGACGCCTCTGTTTACAAGAACCTCGTTTACAGTACAAGTTCAACATCGCAGAAAGTGAAAAATGGATAAAGAAGTTGTGGTATTTACTTACAAAGCAATATCACTCAGCAATGAAATCTGTGTCATCAGGCCCTTAGCATCACAATGAGTTGATTCAGGGATGATGATTCTAACTGAAATAAGTCACACAGAAAAAGAAACATCATAAGTTATCAGTAATACACGGAATGGAAACTTGGCTACACAGGAACTGAATTACAGAACAGAACAGGGTCTCAAATTTAGAAAACCAACTTATGCTTGCTTAAGGGTAAAGGTGAGTTGGGGTGCTGCATAAAACCAGAGATTGAAATGAGCACAGATAAAGTTCCTTAAGTCAAATATGGAATAGACAAGAGCTACTCCTTGCTCAACGAAATGGACTCAACACCGCATATTAAACGCCTAAGAATGTACCTGACTAGTAAGTATCGTAAAACCTATGGATTGCTATGTCTCCGAAAGAGAATCAAGCATGTGTACAGGGGCATAAACGCAGCAGTGATAGGATTGGAGAGGTTCGGTGAGCAAATGAAGACCCTTTGAAGTCATATTGCATGGTACCCATTACACGGGTCTCAACTCTCCAGGTTTAAGGTATTCTTCCTTCAGCTAAAACATGCATGTGGAACCCAAGTATGATCAACCATGTGAACGGGAGACGTGTTCAAATATGTCTCAGTTTTCCTCCCCTGGTACTCGGGTGCAACATTCCAGACGCTTTACTAACACTCTCCCCACTTGGAGAGTCAGCGCCTTTAACCTCCTGTTTGGCCCAGTTTGCAATTTCTGCGGAAGATGAACAGGAATAGCGAGAACCAATGAGAGGCTAGCTGGAGGTGTCTAGACGGGCAAATTATTCCTGAATATATTCAGGAAAAAACGCATACGCCCTTTTTGGCCAACCAAGCAAGCTTGCAAAGGAAATCTGCACTACAATGAAGTCTCACTTCCCCCCGGTCAAAAGGGCCATCTGAAAAAAGTGTAAAATCCAGAAAGGCAGGACAGGCCATGGAGAACTGGGAGCCTTGTTATGCTGATGGGCGGGATGTAAATTGCCAACAGACACTTGGGAGAAGTGTATGGTGTTTCCTGAAACATCTAAAAAACAAAGCAACAGAGCCTAGGGCACTGCCGCTTATGGTCCTATAGCTTAGGGAAATTAAAATCAAAAAGACACAGCCACCCCAAAGTTTGGGACGCCTCTGTTTACAAGAACCTCGTTTACAGTACAAGTTCAACATCGCAGAAAGTGAAAAATGGATAAAGAAGTTGTGGTATTTACTTACAAAGCAATATCACTCAGCAATGAAATCTGTGTCATCAGGCCCTTAGCATCACAATGAGTTGATTCAGGGATGATGATTCTAACTGAAATAAGTCACACAGAAAAAGAAACATCATAAGTTATCAGTAATACACGGAATGGAAACTTGGCTACACAGGAACTGAATTACAGAACAGAACAGGGTCTCAAATTTAGAAAACCAACTTATGCTTGCTTAAGGGTAAAGGTGAGTTGGGGTGCTGCATAAAACCAGAGATTGAAATGAGCACAGATAAAGTTCCTTAAGTCAAATATGGAATAGACAAGAGCTACTCCTTGCTCAACGAAATGGACTCAACACCGCATATTAAACGCCTAAGAATGTACCTGACTAGTAAGTATTGTAAAACCTATGGATTGCTATGTCTCCAAAAGAGAATCAAGCATGTGTACAGGGGCATAAACGCAGCTGTGATAGGATTGGAGAGGTTTGGTGAGCAAATGAAGACCCTTTGAAGTCATATTGCATGGTACCCATTCCACGGGTCTCAACTCTCCAGGTTTAAGGTATTCTTCCTTCAGCTAAAACATGCATGTGGAACCCAAGTATGATCAACCATGTGAACGGGAGACGTGTTCAAATATGTCTCAGTTTTCCTCCCCTGATACTCGGGTGCAACATTCCAGACGCTTTACTAACACTCTCCCCACTTGGAGAGTCAGCGCCTTTAAACTCCTGTTTGGCCCAGTTTGCAATTTCTACGGAAGATGAACAGGAATACCGAGAACCAATGAGAGGCTAGCTGGAGGTGTCTGGACGGGCAAATTTAACTCTCATTTCCCACCAGGAAGAGGAAATAACCAAAGGCTCAGCGTGCCGTACCGGAACCAGATTAGGGCCTGAAGCCATCCTGCGGTGTTGCGGCCAGCTCAAAAGAAAGCGAGTTGAAGAAAGGAGCTCAGGGGCACTGTAATTCACAAACCTGCAGAGTTATACATGACAGCTATCGTCCAAAAATAGACTGAAGTAAGGCTGCCAAGAGGACTTGAAAGCGGGGCAGAATTGCAGGAAACCGATTTCAGGAGGTAGACTGGAATTGCATTGAAAGCATAGGAAAAGAGGCAGAACGTCCACAATGATGCACTTGGCCAAAAAGGGCGTATGCGTTTTATCCTGAATATATTCAGGAAAAAACGCATACGCCCTTTCTGGCCAACCAAGCAAGCTTGCAAAGGAAATCTGCACTACAATGAAGTCTCACTTCCCCCCGGTCAAAAGGGCCATCTGAAAAAAGTGTAAAATCCAGAAAGGCAGGACAGGCCATGGAGAACTGGGAGCCTTGTTATGCTGATGGGCGGGATGTAAATTGCCAACAGACACTTGGGAAAAGTGTATGGTGTTTCCTGAAACATCTAAAAAACAAAGCAACAGAACCTAGGGCACTTCCACTTATGGTCCTATAGCTTAGGGAAATTAAAATCAAAAAGACACAGCCACCCCAAAGTTTGGAACGGATCTGTTTACAAGAACCTCATTTACAGTACAAGTTCAACATCGCAGAAAGTGAAAAATGGATAAAGAAGTTGTGGTATTCACTTACAAAGAAATATCACTCAGCAATGAAATCTATGTCATCAGGCCCTTAGCAGCACAATGAGTGGTTTCAGGTATGATGATTCTAACTGAAATAAGTCACACAGAAAAAGAAACATCATAAGATATCAGTAATACACGGAATGGAAACTTGGCTACACAGGAACTGAATTACAGAACAGAACAGGGTCTCAAATTTAGAAAACCAACTTATGCTTGCTTAAGGGTAAAGGTGAGTTGGGGTGCTGCATAAAACCAGAGATTGAAATGAGCACAGATAAAGTTCCTTAAGCCAAATATGGAATAGACAAGAGCTACTCCTTGCTCAATGAAATGGACTCAACACCGCATATTAAACGCCTAAGAATGTACCTGACTTGTAAGTATCTTAAAACCTATGGATTGCTATGTCTCCGAAAGAGAATCAAGCATGTGTACAGGGGCATAAACGCAGCAGTGATAGGATTGGAGAGGTTCGGTGAGCAAATGAAGACCCTTTGAAGTCATATTGCATGGTACCCATTCCACGGGTTTCAACTACCCAGGTTTAAGGTATTCTTCCTTCAGCTAAAACATGCATGTGGAACCTAGAGTATGATCAACCATGTGATCGGGAGACGTGTTCAAATATGTCTGTTTTCCTCCCCTGGTACTCGGGTGCAACATTCCAGACGCTTTACTAACACTCTCCCCACTTGGAGAGTCAGTCTCTTTAACCTCCTGTTTGGCCCAGTTTGCAATTTCTGCGGAAGATGAACAGGAATAGCGAGAACCAATGAGAGGCTAGCTGGAGGTGTCTGGACGGGCAAATTTAACTCTCATTTCCCACCAGGAAGAGGAATTAACCAAAGGCTCAGCATGCCGGGCCGGAACCAGATTAGGGCCTGAAGCCATCCTGCGGTGTTGCGGCCAGGTCACAAGAAAGCGAGTTGAAGAAAGGAGCTCAGGGGCACTGTAATTCACAAACCTGCAGAGTTATAAATGACAGCTATCGTCCAAAAATAGACTGAAGTAAGGCTGCCAAGAGGACTTGAAAGCGGGGCAGAATTGCAGGAAACCGATTACAGGAGGTAGACTGGAATTGCATTGAAAGCATAGGAAAAGAGGCAGAACGTCCACAATGATGCACTTGGCCAAAAAGGGCGTATGCGTTTTTTCCTGAATATATTCAGGAAAAAACGCATACGCCCTTTTTGGCCAACCAAGCAAGCTTGCAAAGGAAATCTGCACTACAATGAAGTCTCACTTCTCCCCGGTCAAAAGGGCCATCTGAAAAAAGTGTAAAATCCAGAAAGGCAGGACAGGCCATGGAGAACTGGGAGCCTTGTTATGCTGATGGGCGGGATGTAAATTGCCAACAGACACTCGGGAGAAGTGTATGGTGTTTCCTGAAACATCTAAAAAACAAAGCAACAGAGCCTAGGGCACTGCCACTTATGGTCCTATAGCTTGGGGAAATTAAAATCAAAAAGACACAGCCACCCCAAAGTTTGGGACGCCTCTGTTTACAAGAACCTCGTTTACAGTACAAGTTCAACATCGCAGAAAGTGAAAAATGGATAAAGAAGTTGTGGTATTTACTTACAAAGCAATATCACTCAGCAATGAAATCTATGTCATCAGGCCCTTAGCATCACAATGAGTGGATTCAGGTATGATGATCCTAACTGAAATAAGTCACACAGAAAAAGAAACATCATAAGATATCAGTAATACACGGAATGGAAACTTGGCTACACAGGAAATGAATTACAGAACAGAACAGGGTCTCAAATTTAGAAAACCAACTTATGCTTCCTTAAGGGTAAAGGTGAGTTGGGGTGCTGCATAAAACCAGAGATTGAAATGAGCACAGATAAAGTTCCTTAAGTCAAATATGGAATAGACAAGAGCTACTCCTTGCTCAACGAAATGGACTCAACACCGCATATTAAACGCCTAAGAATGTACCTGACTAGTAAGTATCGTAAAACCTATGGATTGCTATGTCTCCAAAAGAGAATCAAGCATGTGTACAGGGGCATAAACGCAGCAGTGATAGGATTGGAGAGGTTCGGTGAGCAAATGAAGACCCTTTGAAGTCATATTGCATGGTACCCATTACACGGGTCTCAACTCTCCAGGTTTAAGGTATTCTTCCTTCAGCTAAAACATGCATGTGGAACCCAAGTATGATCAACCATGTGAACTGGAGATGTGTTCAAATATGTCTCAGTTTTCCTCCCCTGGTACTCGGGTGCAACATTCCAGACGCTTTACTAACACTCTCCCCACTTGGAGAGTCAGCGCCTTTAACCTCCTGTTTGGCCCAGTTTGCAATTTCTGCGGAAGATGAACAGGAATACCGAGAACCAATGAGAGGCTAGCTGGAGGTGTCTAGACGGGCAAATTATTCCTGAATATATTCAGGAAAAAACGCATACGCCCTTTTTGGCCAACCAAGCAAGCTTGCAAAGGAAATGTGCACTACAATGAAGTCTCACTTCCCCCCGGTCAAAAGGGCCATCTGAAAAAAGTGTAAAATCCAGAAAGGCAGGACAGGCCATGGAGAACTGGGAGCCTTGTTATGCTGATGGGCGGGATGTAAATTGCCAACAGACACTTGGGAGAAGTGTATGGTGTTTCCTGAAACATGTAAAAAACAAAGCAACAGAGCCTAGGGCACTGCCGCTTATGGTCTTATAGCTTAGGGAAATTAAAATCAAAAAGACACAGCCACCCTAAAGTTTGGGACGCCTCTGTTTACAAGAACCTCGTTTACAGTACAAGTTCAACATCGCAGAAACTGAAAAATGGATAAAGAAGTTGTGGTATTTACTTACAAAGCAATATCACTCAGCAATGAAATCTGTGTCATCAGGCCCTTAGCATCACAATGAGTGGATTCAGGATGATGATTCTAACTGAAATAAGTCACACAGAAAAAGAAACATCATAAGATATCAGTAATACACGGAATGGAAACTTGGCTACACAGGAACTGAATTACAGAACAGAACAGGGTCTCAAATTTAGAAAACCAACTTATGCTTGCTTAAGGGTAAAGGTGAGTTGGGGTGCTGCATAAAACCAGAGATTGAAATGAGCACAGATAAAGTTCCTTAAGTCAAATATGGAATAGACAAGAGCTACTCCTTGCTCAACGAAATGGACTCAACACCGCATATTAAACGCCAAAGAATGTACCTGACTAGTAAGTATTGTAAAACCTATGGATTGCTATGTCTCCAAAAGAGAATCAAGCATGTGTACAGGGGCATAAATGCAGCAGTGATAGGATTGGAGAGGTTTGGTGAGCAAATGAAGACCCTTTGAAGTCATATTGCATGGTACCCATTCCACGGGTCTCAACTCTCCAGGTTTAAGGTATTCTTCCTTCAGCTAAAACATGCATGTGGAACCCAAGTATGATCAACCATGTGAACGGGAGACGTGTTCAAATATGTCTCAGTTTTCCTCCCCTGATACTCGGGTGCAACATTCCAGACGCTTTACTAACACTCTCCCCACTTGGAGAGTCAGCGCCTTTAACCTCCTGTTTGGCCCAGTTTGCAATTTCTGCGGAAGATGAACAGGAATAGCGAGAACCAATGAGAGGCTAGCTGGAGGTGTCTGGACGGGCAAATTTAACTCTCATTTCACAACAGGAAGAGGAAATAACCAAAGGCTCAGCGTTCCGTACGGGAACCAGATTAGGGCCTGAAGCCATCCTGCGGTGTTCCGGCCAGCTCAAAAGAAACCGAGTTGAAGAAAGGAGCTCAGGGGCACTGTAATTCACAAACCTGCAGTTATAAATGACAGCTATCGTCCAAAAATAGACTGAAGTAAGGCTGCCAAGAGGACTTGAAAGCGGGGCAGAATTGCAGGAAACCGATTTCAGGAGGTAGACTGGAATTGCATTGAAAGCATAGGAAAAGAGGCAGAACGTCCACAATGATGCACTTGGCCAAAAAGGGCGTATGCGTTTTTTCCTGAATATATTCAGGAAAAAACGCATACGCCCTTTTTGGCCAACCAAGCAAGCTTGCAAAGGAAATCTGCACTACAATGAAGTCTCACTTCCCCCCGGTCAAAAGGGCCATCTGAAAAAAGTGTAAAATCCAGAAAGGCAGGACAGGCCATGGAGAACTGGGAGCCTTGTTATGCTGATGGGCGGGATGTAAATTGCCAACAACCACTCGGGAGAAGTGTATGGTGTTTCCTGAAACATCTAAAAAACAAAGCAACAGAACCTAGGGCACTTCCACTTATGGTCCTATAGCTTAGGGAAATTAAAATCAAAAAGACACAGCCACCCCAAAGTTTGGAACGGCTCTGTTTACAAGAACCTCGTTTACAGTACAAGTTCAACATCGCAGAAAGTGAAAAATGGATAAAGAAGTTGTGGTATTTACTTACAAAGCAATATCACTCAGCAATGAAATCTGTGTCATCAGGCCCTTAGCAGCACAATGAGTGGATTCAGGTATGATGATTCTAACTGAAGTAAGTCACACAGAAAAAGAAACATCATAAGATATCAGTAATACACGGAATGTAAACTTGGCTACACAGGAACTGAATTACAGAACAGAACAGGGTCTCAAATTTAGAAAAGCAACTTATGCTTGCTTAAGGGGAAAGGTGAGTTGGGGTGCTGCATAAAACCAGAGATTGAAATGAGCACACATAAAGTTCCTTAAGTCAAATATGGAATAGACAAGAGCTACTCCTTGCTCAACGAAATGGACTCAACATCGCATATTAAACGCCTAAGAATGTACCTGACTAGTAAGTATCTTAAAAGCTATGGATTGCTATGTCTCCGAAAGAGAATCAAGCATGTGTACAGGGGCATAAACGCAGCAGTGATAGGATTGGAGAGGTTCGGTGAGCAAATGAAGACCCTTTGAAGTCATATTGCATGGTACCCATTACACGGGTCTTAACTCTCCAGGTTTAAGGTATTCTTCCTTCAGCTAAAACATGCATGTGGAACCCAAGTATGATCAACCATGTGAACGGGAGACGTGTTCAAATATGTCTCAGTTTTCCTCCCCTGGTACTCGGGTGCAACATTCCAGACGCTTTACTAACACTCTCCCCACTTGGAGAGTCAGCGCCTTTAACCTCCTGTTTGGCCCAGTTTGCAATTTCTGCGGAAGATGAACAGGAATAGCGAGAACCAATGAGAGACTAGCTGGAGGTGTCTGGACGGGCAAATTAAACTCTCATTTCCCACCAGGAAGAGGAAATAACCAAAGGCTCAGCGTGCCGTTCCGGAACCAGATTAGGGCCTGAAGCCATCCTGCGGTGTTGCGGCCAGCTCAAAAGAAAGCGAGTTGAAGAAAGGAGCTCAGGGGCACTGTAATTCACAAACCTGCAGAGTTATAAATGACAGCTATCGTCCAAAAATATACTGAAGTAAGGCTGCCAAGAGGACTTGAAAGCGGGGCAGAATTGCAGGAAACCGATTTCAGGAGGTAGACTGGAATTGCATTGAAAGCATAGGAAAAGAGGCAGAACGTCCACAATGATGCACTTGGCCAAAAAGGGCGTATGCGTTTTTTCCTGAATATATTCAGGAAAAAACGCATACGCCCGTTTTGGCCAACCAAGCAAGCTTGCAAAGGAAATCTGCACTACAATGAAGTCTCACTTCCCCCCGGTCAAAAGGGCCATCTGAAAAAAGTGTAAAATCCAGAAAGGCAACAGGCCATTGAGAACTGGGAGCCTTGTTATGCTGATGGGCGGGATGTAAATTGCCAACAGACACTCGGGAGAAGTGTATGGTGTTTCCTGAAACATCTAAAAAACAAAGCAACAGAGCCTAGGGCACTTCCACTTATGGTCCTATAGCTTAGGGAAATTAAAATCAAAAAGACACAGCCACCCCAAAGTTTGGAACGGCTCTGTTTACAAGAACCTCGTTTACAGAACAAGTTCAACATCGCAGAAAGTGAAAAATGGATAAAGAAGTTGTGGTACTTACGTACAATGCAGTATCACTAAGCAATGAAATCTATGTCATCAGGCCCGTAGCAGCATAATGAGTAGATTCAGGTACGATGATTCTAACTGAAATAAGTCACACAGAAAAAGAAACATCATAAGATATCAGTAATACACGGAATGGAAACTTGGCTACACAGGAACTGAATTACAGAACAGAACAGGGTCTCAAATTTAGAAAACCAACTTATTCTTGCTTAAGGGGAAAGGTGAGTTGGGGTGCTGCATAAAACCAGAGATTGAAATGAGCACAGATAAAGTTCCTTAAGTCAAATATGGAATAGACAAGAGCTACTCCTTGCTCAACGAAATGGACTCAACACCCCATATTAAACGCCTAAGAATGTACCTGACTAGTAAGTATCTTGAAACCTATGGATTGCTATGTCTCCGAAAGAGAATCAAGCATGTGTACAGGGGCATAAACGCAGCAGTGATAGGATTGGAGAGGTTTGGTGAGCAAATGAAGACCCTTTGAAGTCATATTGCATGGTACCCATTACACGGGTCTCAACTCTCCAGGTTTAAGGTATTCTTCCTTCAGCTAAGACATGCATGTGGAACCCAAGTATGATCAACCATGTGAACGGGAGACGTGTTCAAATATGTCTCAGTTTTCCTCCCCTGGTACTCGGGTGCAACATTCCAGACGCTTTACTAACACTCTCCCCACTTGGAGAGTCAGCGCCTTTAACCTCCTGTTTGGCCCAGTTTGCAATTTCTGCGGAAGATGAACAGGAATAGCGAGAACCAATGAGAGGCTAGCTGAAGGTGTCTGGACGGGCAAATTTAACTCTCATTTCCCACCAGGAAGAGGAAATAACCAAAGGCTCAGCGTGCCGTACCGGAACCAGATTAGGGCCTGAAGCCATCCTGCGGTGTTGCGGCCAGCTCAAAAGAAAGCGAGTTGAAGAAAGGAGCTCAGGGGCACTGTAATTCACAAACCTGCAGAGTTATAAATGACAGCTATCGTCCAAAAATAGACTGAAGTAAGGCTGCCAAGAGGACTTGAAAGCGGGGCAGAATTGCAGGAAACCGATTTCAGGAGGTAGACTGGAATTGCATTGAAAGCATAGGAAAAGAGGCAGAACGTCCACAATGATGCACTTGGCCAAAAAGGGCGTATGCGTTTTTTCCTGAATATATTCAGGAAAAAACGCATACGCACATTTTGGCCAACCAAGCAAGCTTGCAAAGGAAATCTGCACTACAATGAAGTCTCACTTCCCCCCGGTCAAAAGGGCCATCTGAAAAAAGTGTAAAATCCAGAAAGGCAGGACAGGCCATGGAGAACTGGGAGCCTTGTTATGCTGATGGGCGGGATGTAAATTGCCAACAACCACTCGGGAGAAGTGTATGGTGTTTCCTGAAACATCTAAAAAACAAAGCAACAGAAACTAGGGCACTTCCACTTATGGTCCTATAGCTTAGGGAAATTAAAATCAAAAAGACACAGACAACCCAAAGTTTGGAACGGCTCTGTTTACAAGAACCTCGTTTACAGTACAAGTTCAACATCGCAGAAAGTGAAAAATGGATAAAGAAGTTGTGGTATTTACTTACAAAGCAATATCACTCAGCAATGAAATCTGTGTCATCAGGCCCTTAGCAGCACAATGAGTGGATTCAGGTATGATGATTCTAACTGAAGTAAGTCACACAGAAAAAGAAACATCATAAGATATCAGTAATACACGGAATGTAAACTTGGCTACACAGGAACTGAATTACAGAACAGAACAGGGACTCAAATTTAGAAAAACAACTTATGCTTGCTTAAGGGTAAAGGTGAGTTGGGGTGCTGCATAAAACCAGAGATTGAAATGAGCACAGATAAAGTTCCTTAAGTCAAATATGGAATAGACAAGAGCTACTCCTTGCTCAACGAAATGGACTCAACACCGCATATTAAACGCCTAAGAATGTACCTGACTAGTAAGTATCTTAAAACCTATGGATTGCTATGTCTCCAAAAGAGAATCAAGCATGTGTACAGGGGCATAAACGCAGCAGTGATAGGATTGGAGAGGTTCGGTGAGCAAATGAAACCCTTTGAAGTCATATTGCATGGTACCCATTACACGGGTCTTAACTCTCCAGGTTTAAGGTATTCTTCCTTCAGCTAAAACATGCATGAGGAACCCAAGTATGATCAACCATGTGAACGGGAGACGTGTTCAAATATGTCTCAGTTTTCCTCCCCTGGTACTCGGGTGCAACATTCCAGACGCTTTACTAACACTCTCCCCACTTGGAGAGTCAGCGCCTTTAACCTCCTGTTTGGCCCAGTTTGCAATTTCTGTGGAAGATGAACAGGAATAGCGAGAACCAATGAGAGGCTAGCTGGAGGTGTCTGGAGGGGCAAATTTAACTCTCATTTCCCACCAGGAAGAGGAAGTAACCAAAGGCTCAGCGTGCCGTACCGGAACCAGATTAGGGCCTGAAGCCATCCTGCGGTGTTGCGGCCAGCTCAAAAGAAAGCGAGTTGAAGAAAGGAGCTCAGGGGCACTGTAATTCACAAACCTGCAGAGTTATAAATGACAGCTATCGTCCAAAAATAGACTGAAGTAAGGCTGCCAAGAGGACTTGAAAGCGGGGCAGAATTGCAGGAAACCGATTTCAGGAGGTAGACTGGAATTGCATTGAAAGCATAGGAAAAGAGGCAGAACGTCCACAATGATGCACTTGGCCAAAAAGGGCGTATGCGTTTTTTCCTGAATATATTCAGGAAAAAACGCATACGCACATTTTGGCCAACCAAGCAAGCTTGCAAAGGAAATCTGCACTACAATGAAGTCTCACTTCCCCCCGGTCAAAAGGGCCATCTGAAAAAAGTGTAAAATCCAGAAAGGCAGGACAGGCCATGGAGAACTGGGAGCCTTGTTATGCTGATGGGCGGGATGTAAATTGCCAACAGACACTTGGGAGAAGTGTATGGTGTTTCCTGAAACATCTAAAAAACAAAGCAACAGAGCCTAGGGCACTTCCACTTATGGTCCTATAGCTTAGGGAAATTAAAATCAAAAAGACACAGCCACCCCAAAGTTTGGAACGGCTCTGTATACAAGAACCTCGTTTACCGTACAAGTTCAATATCACAGAAAGTGAAAAATGGATAAAGAACTTGTGGTACTTACGTACAATGCAGTATCACTCAGCAATGAAATCTATGTCATCAGGCCCGTAGCAGCATAATGAGTGGATTCAGGTACGATGATTCTAACTGAAATAAATCACACAGAAAAAGAAACATCATAAGCTATCACTAATACATGGAATGTAAACTTGGCTACACAGGAACTGCATTCCAAAACAGAACAGGGTCTCAAATTTAGAAAACCAACTTATGCTTGCTTAAGGGGAAAGGTGAGTTGGGGTGCTGCATAAAACCAGAGATTGAAATTAGCACAGATAAAGTTCCTTAAGCCAAATATGGAATAGACAAGAGCTACTCCTTGCTCAACGAAATGGACTCAACACCCCATATTAAACGCCTAAGAATGTACCTGACTAGTAAGTATCTTAAAACCTATGGATTGCTATGTCTCCAAAAGAGAATCAAGCGTGTGTACAGGGGCATAAACGCAGCAGTGATAGGATTGGAGAGGTTCGGTGAGCAAATGAAGACCCTTTGAAGTCATATTGCATGGTACCCATTCCACGGGTCTCAACTCTCCAGGTTTAAGGTATTCTTCCTTCAGCTAAAACATGCATGTGGAACCCAGAGTATGATCAACCATGTGAACGGGAGACGTGTTCAAATATGTCTCAGTTTTCCTCCCCTGGTACTCGGGTGCAACATTCCAGACGCTTTACTAACACTCTCCCCACTTGGAGAGTCAGCGCCTTTAACCTCCAGTTTGGCCCAGTTTGCAATTTCTGCGGAAGATGAACAGGAATAGCGAGAACCAATGAGAGGCTAGCTGAAGGTGTCTGGACGGGCAAATTTAACTCTCATTTCCCACCAGGAAGAGGAAATAACCAAAGGCTCAGCGTGCCGTACCGGAACCAGATTAGGGCCTGAAGCCATCCTGCGGTGTTGTGGCCAGCTCAAAAGAAAGCGAGTTGAAGAAAGGAGCTCAGGGGCACTGTAATTCACAAACCTGCAGAGTTATAAATGACAGCTATCGTCCAAAAATAGACTGAAGTAAGGCTGCCAAGAGGACTTGAAAGCGGGGCAGAATTGCAGGAAACCGATTTCAGGAGGTAGACTGGAATTGCATTGAAAGCATAGGAAAAGAGGCAGAACGTCCACAATGATGCACTTGGCCAAAAAGGGCGTATGCGTTTTTTCCTGAATATATTCAGGAAAAAACGCATATGCCCTTTTTGGCCAACCAAGCAAGCTTGCAAAGGAAATCTGCACTACAATGAAGTCTCACTTCCCCCCGGTCAAAAGGGCCATCTGAAAAAAGTGTAAAATCCAGAAAGGCAGGACAGGCCATGGAGAACTGGGAGCCTTGTTATGCTGATGGGCGGGATGTAAATTGCCAACAACCACTCGGGAGAAATGTATGGTGTTTCCTGAAACATCTAAAAAACAAAGCAACAGAAACTAGGGCACTTCCACTTATGGTCCTATAGCTTAGGGAAATTAAAATCAAAAAGACACAGCCACCCGAAACTTTCGAACGGCTCTGTTTACAAGAACCTCGTTTACAGTACAAGTTCAACATCGCAGAAAGTGAAAAATGGATAAAGAAGTTGTGGTATTTACTTACAAAGCAATATCACTCAGCAATGAAATCTGTGTCATCAGGCCCTTAGCAGCACAATGAGTGGATTCAGGTATGATGATTCTAACTGAAGTAAGTCACACAGAAAAAGAAACATCATAAGATATCAGTAATACACGGAATGTAAACTTGGCTACACAGGAACTGAATTACAGAACAGAACAGGGACTCAAATTTAGAAAAACAACTTATGCTTGCTTAAGGGTAAAGGTGAGTTGGGGTGCTGCATAAAACCAGAGATTGAAATGAGCACAGATAAAGTTCCTTAAGTCAAATATGGAATAGACAAGAGCTACTCCTTGCTCAACGAAATGGACTCAACACCGCATATTAAACGCCTAAGAATGTACCTGACTAGTAAGTATCTTAAAACCTATGGATTGCTATGTCTCCAAAAGAGAATCAAGCATGTGTACAGGGGCATAAACGCAGCAGTGATAGGATTGGAGAGGTTCGGTGAGCAAATGAAACCCTTTGAAGTCATATTGCATGGTACCCATTACACGGGTCTTAACTCTCCAGGTTTAAGGTATTCTTCCTTCAGCTAAAACATGCATGAGGAACCCAAGTATGATCAACCATGTGAACGGGAGACGTGTTCAAATATGTCTCAGTTTTCCTCCCCTGGTACTCGGGTGCAACATTCCAGACGCTTTACTAACACTCTCCCCACTTGGAGAGTCAGCGCCTTTAACCTCCTGTTTGGCCCAGTTTGCAATTTCTGTGGAAGATGAACAGGAATAGCGAGAACCATGAGAGGCTAGCTGGAGGTGTCTGGAGGGGCAAATTTAACTCTCATTTCCCACCAGGAAGAGGAAGTAACCAAAGGCTCAGCGTGCCGTACCGGAACCAGATTAGGGCCTGAAGCCATCCTGCGGTGTTGCGGCCAGCTCAAAAGAAAGCGAGTTGAAGAAAGGAGCTCAGGGGCACTGTAATTCACAAACCTGCAGAGTTATAAATGACAGCTATCGTCCAAAAATAGACTGAAGTAAGGCTGCCAAGAGGACTTGAAAGCGGGGCAGAATTGCAGGAAACCGATTTCAGGAGGTAGACTGGAATTGCATTGAAAGCATAGGAAAAGAGGCAGAACGTCCACAATGATGCACTTGGCCAAAAAGGGCGTATGCGTTTTTTCCTGAATATATTCAGGAAAAAACGCATACGCACATTTTGGCCAACCAAGCAAGCTTGCAAAGGAAATCTGCACTACAATGAAGTCTCACTTCCCCCCGGTCAAAAGGGCCATCTGAAAAAAGTGTAAAATCCAGAAAGGCAGGACAGGCCATGGAGAACTGGGAGCCTTGTTATGCTGATGGGCGGGATGTAAATTGCCAACAGACACTTGGGAGAAGTGTATGGTGTTTCCTGAAACATCTAAAAAACAAAGCAACAGAGCCTAGGGCACTTCCACTTATGGTCCTATAGCTTAGGGAAATTAAAATCAAAAAGACACAGCCACCCCAAAGTTTGGAACGGCTCTGTTTACAAGAACCTCGTTTACCATACAAGTTCAATATCACAGAAAGTGAAAAATGGATAAAGAACTTGTGGTACTTACGTACAATGCAGTATCACTCAGCAATGAAATCTATGTCATCAGGCCCGTAGCAGCATAATGAGTGGATTCAGGTACGATGATTCTAACTGAAAAAAATCACACAGAAAAAGAAACATCATAAGCTATCACTAATACATGGAATGTAAACTTGGCTACACAGGAACTGCATTCCAAAACAGAACAGGGTCTCAAATTTAGAAAACCAACTTATGCTTGCTTAAGGGGAAAGGTGAGTTGGGGTGCTGCATAAAACCAGAGATTGAAATTAGCACAGATAAAGTTCCTTAAGCCAAATATGGAATAGACAAGAGCTACTCCTTGCTCAACGAAATGGACTCAACACCCCATATTAAACGCCTAAGAATGTACCTGACTAGTAAGTATCTTAAAACCTATGGATTGCTATGTCTCCAAAAGAGAATCAAGCGTGTGTACAGGGGCATAAATGCAGCAGTGATAGGATTGGAGAGGTTCGGTGAGCAAATGAAGACCCTTTGAAGTCATATTGCATGGTACCCATTCCACGGGTCTCAACTCTCCAGGTTTAAGGTATTCTTCCTTCAGCTAAAACATGCATGTGGAACCCAGAGTATGATCAACCATGTGAACGGGAGACATGTTCAAATATGTCTCAGTTTTCCTCCCCTGGTACTCGGGTGCAACATTCCAGACGCTTTACTAACACTCTCCCCACTTGGAGAGTCAGCGCCTTTAACCTCCAGTTTGGCCCAGTTTGCAATTTCTGCGGAAGATGAACAGGAATAGCGAGAACCAATGAGAGGCTAGCTGAAGGTGTCTGGACGGGCAAATTTAACTCTCATTTCCCACCAGGAAGAGGAAATAACCAAAGGCTCAGCGTGCCGTACCGGAACCAGATTAGGGCCTGAAGCCATCCTGCGGTGTTGCGGCCAGCTCAAAAGAAAGCGAGTTGAAGAAAGGAGCTCAGGGGCACTGTAATTCACAAACCTGCAGAGTTATAAATGACAGCTATCGTCCAAAAATAGACTGAAGTAAGGCTGCCAAGAGGACTTGAAAGCGGGGCAGAATTGCAGGAAACCGATTTCAGGAGGTAGACTGGAATTGCATTGAAAGCATAGGAAAAGAGGCAGAACGTCCACAATGATGCACTTGGCCAAAAAGGGCGTATGCGTTTTTTCCTGAATATATTCAGGAAAAAACGCATATGCCCTTTTTGGCCAACCAAGCAAGCTTGCAAAGGAAATCTGCACTACAATGAAGTCTCACTTCCCCCCGGTCAAAAGGGCCATCTGAAAAAAGTGTAAAATCCAGAAAGGCAGGACAGGCCATGGAGAACTGGGAGCCTTGTTATGCTGATGGGCGGGATGTAAATTGCCAACAACCAATCGGGAGAAATGTATGGTGTTTCCTGAAACATCTAAAAAACAAAGCAACAGAAACTAGGGCACTTCCACTTATGGTCCTATAGCTTAGGGAAATTAAAATCAAAAAGACACAGCCACCCCAAACTTTCGAACGGCTCTGTTTACAAGAACCTCGTTTACAGTACAAGTTCAACATCGCAGAAAGTGAAAAATGGATAAGGAAGTTGTGGTATTTACTTACAAAGCAATATCACTCAGCAATGAAATCTGTGTCATCAGGCCCTTAGCAGCACAATGAGTGGATTCAGGTATGATGATTCTAACTGAAGTAAGTCACACAGAAAAAGAAACATCATAAGATATCAGTAATACACGGAATGTAAACTTGGCTACACAGGAACTGAATTACAGAACAGAACAGGGACTCAAATTTAGAAAAACAACTTATGCTTGCTTAAGGGTAAAGGTGAGTTGGGGTGCTGCATAAAACCAGAGATTGAAATGAGCACAGATAAAGTTCCTTAAGTCAAATATGGAATAGACAAGAGCTACTCCTTGCTCAACGAAATGGACTCAACACCGCATATTAAACGCCTAAGAATGTACCTGACTAGTAAGTATCTTAAAACCTATGGATTGCTATGTCTCCAAAAGAGAATCAAGCATGTGTACAGGGGCATAAACGCAGCAGTGATAGGATTGGAGAGGTTCGGTGAGCAAATGAAACCCTTTGAAGTCATATTGCATGGTACCCATTACACGGGTCTTAACTCTCCAGGTTTAAGGTATTCTTCCTTCAGCTAAAACATGCATGAGGAACCCAAGTATGATCAACCATGTGAACGGGAGACGTGTTCAAATATGTCTCAGTTTTCCTCCCCTGGTACTCGGGTGCAACATTCCAGACGCTTTACTAACACTCTCCCCACTTGGAGAGTCAGCGCCTTTAACCTCCTGTTTGGCCCAGTTTGCAATTTCTGTGAAAGATGAACAGGAATAGCGAGAACCAATGAGAGGCTAGCTGGAGGTGTCTGGAGGGGCAAATTTAACTCTCATTTCCCACCAGGAAGAGGAAGTAACCAAAGGCTCAGCGTGCCGTACCGGAACCAGATTAGGGCCTGAAGCCATCCTGCGGTGTTGCGGCCAGCTCAAAAGAAAGCGAGTTGAAGAAAGGAGCTCAGGGGCACTGTAATTCACAAACCTGCAGAGTTATAAATGACAGCTATCGTCCAAAAATAGACTGAAGTAAGGCTGCCAAGAGGACTTGAAAGCGGGGCAGAATTGCAGGAAACCGATTTCAGGAGGTAGACTGGAATTGCATTGAAAGCATAGGAAAAGAGGCAGAACGTCCACAATGATGCACTTGGCCAAAAAGGGCGTATGCGTTTTTTCCTGAATATATTCAGGAAAAAACGCATACGCACATTTTGGCCAACCAAGCAAGCTTGCAAAGGAAATCTGCACTACAATGAAGTCTCACTTCCCCCCGGTCAAAAGGGCCATCTGAAAAAAGTGTAAAATCCAGAAAGGCAGGACAGGCCATGGAGAACTGGGAGCCTTGTTATGCTGATGGGCGGGATGTAAATTGCCAACAGACACTTGGGAGAAGTGTATGGTGTTTCCTGAAACATCTAAAAAACAAAGCAACAGAGCCTAGGGCACTTCCACTTATGGTCCTATAGCTTAGGGAAATTAAAATCAAAAAGACACAGCCACCCCAAAGTTTGGAACGGCTCTGTTTACAAGAACCTCGTTTACCATACAAGTTCAATATCACAGAAAGTGAAAAATGGATAAAGAACTTGTGGTACTTACGTACAATGCAGTATCACTCAGCAATGAAATCTATGTCATCAGGCCCGTAGCAGCATAATGAGTGGATTCAGGTACGATGATTCTAACTGAAAAAAATCACACAGAAAAAGAAACATCATAAGCTATCACTAATACATGGAATGTAAACTTGGCTACACAGGAACTGCATTCCAAAACAGAACAGGGTCTCAAATTTAGAAAACCAACTTATGCTTGCTTAAGGGGAAAGGTGAGTTGGGGTGCTGCATAAAACCAGAGATTGAAATTAGCACAGATAAAGTTCCTTAAGCCAAATATGGAATAGACAAGAGCTACTCCTTGCTCAACGAAATGGACTCAACACCCCATATTAAACGCCTAAGAATGTACCTGACTAGTAAGTATCTTAAAACCTATGGATTGCTATGTCTCCAAAAGAGAATCAAGCGTGTGTACAGGGGCATAAACGCAGCAGTGATAGGATTGGAGAGGTTCGGTGAGCAAATGAAGACCCTTTGAAGTCATATTTCATGGTACCCATTCCACGGGTCTCAACTCTCCAGGTTTAAGGTATTCTTCCTTCAGCTAAAACATGCATGTGGAACCCAGAGTATGATCAACCATGTGAACGGGAGACGTGTTCAAATATGTCTCAGTTTTCCTCCCCTGGTACTCGGGTGCAACATTCCAGACGCTTTACTAACACTCTCCCCACTTGGAGAGTCAGTCCCTTTAACCTCGTGTTTGGCCCAGTTTGCAATTTCTGCGGAAGATGAACAGGAATAGCGAGAACCAATGAGAGACTAGCTGGAGGTGTCTGAACGGGCAAATTTAACTCTCATTTCCCACCAGGAAGAGGAATTAACCAAAGGCTCAGCATGCCGGGCCGGAACCAGTTTAGGGCCTGAAGCCATCCTGCGGTGTTGCGGCCAGGTCACAAGAAAGCGAGTTGAAGAAAGGAGCTCAGGGGCACTGTAATTCACAAACCTGCAGAGTTATAAATGACAGCTATCGTCCAAAAATAGACTGAAGTAAGGCTGCCAAGAGGACTTGAAAGCGGGGCAGAATTGCAGGAAACCGATTTCAGGAGGTAGACTGGAATTGCATTGAAAGCATAGGAAAAGAGGCAGAACGTCCACAATGATGCACTTGGCCAAAAAGGGCGTATGCGTTTTTTCCTGAATATATTCAGGAAAAAACGCATACGCCCTTTTTGGCCAACCAAGCAAGCTTGCAAAGGAAATCTGCACTACAATGAAGTCTCACTTCCCCCCGGTCAAAAGGGCCATCTGAAAAAAGTGTAAATACCAGAAAGGCAGGACAGGCCATGGAGAACTGGGAGCCTTGTTATGCTGATGGGCGGGATGTAAATTGCCAACAGACACTCGGGAGAAGTGTATGGTGTTTCCTGAAACATCTAAAAAACAAAGCAACAGAGCCTAGGGCACTGCCACTTATGGTCCTATAGCTTAGGGAAATTAAAATCAAAAAGACACAGCCACCCGAAAGTTTGGGACACCTCTGTTTACAAGAACCTCGTTTACAGTACAAGTTCAACATCGCAGAAAGTGAAAAATGGATAAAGAAGTTGTGGTATTTACTTACAAAGCAATATCACTCAGCAATGAAATCTATGTCATCAGGCCCTTAGCATCACAATGAGTGGATTCAGGTATGATGATTCTAACTGAAATAAGTCACACAGAAAAAGAAACATCATAAGATATCAGTAATACACGGAATGGAAACTTGGCTACACAGGAACTGAATTACAGAACAGAACAGGGTCTCAAATTTAGAAAAACAACTTATGCTTGCTTAAGGGTAAAGGTGAGTTGGGGTGCTGCATAAAACCAGAGATTGAAATGAGCACAGATAAAGTTCCTTAAGCCAAATATGGAATAGACAAGAGCTACTCCTTGCTCAACGAAATGGACTCAACACCGCATATGAAACGCCTAAGAATGTACCTGACTTGTAAGTATCGTAAAACCTAAGAATTGCTATGTCTCCGAAAGAGAATCAAGCATGTGTACAGGGGCATAAACGCAGCAGTGATAGGATTGGAGAGGTTCGGTGAGCAAATGAAGACCCTTTGAAGTCATATTGCATGGTACCCATTCCACGGGTCTCAACTCTCCAGGTTTAAGGTATTCTTCCTTCAGCTAAAACATGCATGTGGAACCCAGAGTATGATCAACCATGTGAACGGGAGACGTGTTCAAATATGTCTCAGTTTTCCTCCCCTGGTACTCGGGTGCAACATTCCAGACGCTTTACTAACACTCTCCCCACTTGGAGAGTCAGCGCCTTTAACCTCCAGTTTGGCCCAGTTTGCAATTTCTGCGGAAGATGAACAGGAATAGCGAGAACCAATGAGAGGCTAGCTGAAGGTGTCTGGACGGGCAAATTTAACTCTCATTTCCCACCAGGAAGAGGAAATAACCAAAGGCTCAGCGTGCCGTACCGGAACCAGATTAGGGCCTGAAGCCATCCTGCGGTGTTGCGGCCAGCTCAAAAGAAAGCGAGTTGAAGAAAGGAGCTCAGGGGCACTGTAATTCACAAACCTGCAGAGTTATAAATGACAGCTATCGTCCAAAAATAGACTGAAGTAAGGCTGCCAAGAGGACTTGAAAGCGGGGCAGAATTGCAGGAAACCGATTTCAGGAGGTAGACTGGAATTGCATTGAAAGCATAGGAAAAGAGGCAGAACGTCCACAATGATGCACTTGGCCAAAAAGGGCGTATGCGTTTTTTCCTGAATATATTCAGGAAAAAACGCATATGCCCTTTTTGGCCAACCAAGCAAGCTTGCAAAGGAAATCTGCACTACAATGAAGTCTCACTTCCCCCCGGTCAAAAGGGCCATCTGAAAAAAGTGTAAAATCCAGAAAGGCAGGACAGGCCATGGAGAACTGGGAGCCTTGTTATGCTGATGGGCGGGATGTAAATTGCCAACAACCACTCGGGAGAAATGTATGGTGTTTCCTGAAACATCTAAAAAACAAAGCAACAGAAACTAGGGCACTTCCACTTATGGTCCTATAGCTTAGGGAAATTAAAATCAAAAAGACACAGCCACCCCAAACTTTCGAACGGCTCTGTTTACAAGAACCTCGTTTACAGTACAAGTTCAACATCGCAGAAAGTGAAAAATGGATAAAGAAGTTGTGGTATTTACTTACAAAGCAATATCACTCAGCAATGAAATCTGTGTCATCAGGCCCTTAGCAGCACAATGAGTGGATTCAGGTATGATGATTCTAACTGAAGTAAGTCACACAGAAAAAGAAACATCATAAGATATCAGTAATACACGGAATGTAAACTTGGCTACACAGGAACTGAATTACAGAACAGAACAGGGACTCAAATTTAGAAAAACAACTTATGCTTGCTTAAGGGTAAAGGTGAGTTGGGGTGCTGCATAAAACCAGAGATTGAAATGAGCACAGATAAAGTTCCTTAAGTCAAATATGGAATAGACAAGAGCTACTCCTTGCTCAACGAAATGGACTCAACACCGCATATTAAACGCCTAAGAATGTACCTGACTAGTAAGTATCTTAAAACCTATGGATTGCTATGTCTCCAAAAGAGAATCAAGCATGTGTACAGGGGCATAAACGCAGCAGTGATAGGATTGGAGAGGTTCGGTGAGCAAATGAAACCCTTTGAAGTCATATTGCATGGTACCCATTACACGGGTCTTAACTCTCCAGGTTTAAGGTATTCTTCCTTCAGCTAAAACATGCATGAGGAACCCAAGTATGATCAACCATGTGAACGGGAGACGTGTTCAAATATGTCTCAGTTTTCCTCCCCTGGTACTCGGGTGCAACATTCCAGACGCTTTACTAACACTCTCCCCACTTGGAGAGTCAGCGCCTTTAACCTCCTGTTTGGCCCAGTTTGCAATTTCTGTGGAAGATGAACAGGAATAGCGAGAACCATGAGAGGCTAGCTGGAGGTGTCTGGAGGGGCAAATTTAACTCTCATTTCCCACCAGGAAGAGGAAGTAACCAAAGGCTCAGCGTGCCGTACCGGAACCAGATTAGGGCCTGAAGCCATCCTGCGGTGTTGCGGCCAGCTCAAAAGAAAGCGAGTTGAAGAAAGGAGCTCAGGGGCACTGTAATTCACAAACCTGCAGAGTTATAAATGACAGCTATCGTCCAAAAATAGACTGAAGTAAGGCTGCCAAGAGGACTTGAAAGCGGGGCAGAATTGCAGGAAACCGATTTCAGGAGGTAGACTGGAATTGCATTGAAAGCATAGGAAAAGAGGCAGAACGTCCACAATGATGCACTTGGCCAAAAAGGGCATATGCGTTTTTTCCTGAATATATTCAGGAAAAAACGCATACGCACATTTTGGCCAACCAAGCAAGCTTGCAAAGGAAATCTGCACTACAATGAAGTCTCACTTCCCCCCGGTCAAAAGGGCCATCTGAAAAAAGTGTAAAATCCAGAAAGGCAGGACAGGCCATGGAGAACTGGGAGCCTTGTTATGCTGATGGGCGGGATGTAAATTGCCAACAGACACTTGGGAGAAGTGTATGGTGTTTCCTGAAACATCTAAAAAACAAAGCAACAGAGCCTAGGGCACTTCCACTTATGGTCCTATAGCTTAGGGAAATTAAAATCAAAAAGACACAGCCACCCCAAAGTTTGGAACGGCTCTGTTTACAAGAACCTCATTTACCATACAAGTTCAATATCACAGAAAGTGAAAAATGGATAAAGAACTTGTGGTACTTACGTACAATGCAGTATCACTCAGCAATGAAATCTATGTCATCAGGCCCGTAGCAGCATAATGAGTGGATTCAGGTACGATGATTCTAACTGAAAAAAATCACACAGAAAAAGAAACATCATAAGCTATCACTAATACATGGAATGTAAACTTGGCTACACAGGAACTGCATTCCAAAACAGAACAGGGTCTCAAATTTAGAAAACCAACTTATGCTTGCTTAAGGGGAAAGGTGAGTTGGGGTGCTGCATAAAACCAGAGATTGAAATTAGCACAGATAAAGTTCCTTAAGCCAAATATGGAATAGACAAGAGCTACTCCTTGCTCAACGAAATGGACTCAACACCCCATATTAAACGCCTAAGAATGTACCTGACTAGTAAGTATCTTAAAACCTATGGATTGCTATGTCTCCAAAAGAGAATCAAGCGTGTGTACAGGGGCATAAACGCAGCAGTGATAGGATTGGAGAGGTTCGGTGAGCAAATGAAGACCCTTTGAAGTCATATTTCATGGTACCCATTCCACGGGTCTCAACTCTCCAGGTTTAAGGTATTCTTCCTTCAGCTAAAACATGCATGTGGAACCCAGAGTATGATCAACCATGTGAACGGGAGACGTGTTCAAATATGTCTCAGTTTTCCTCCCCTGGTACTCGGGTGCAACATTCCAGACGCTTTACTAACACTCTCCCCACTTGGAGAGTCAGTCCCTTTAACCTCGTGTTTGGCCCAGTTTGCAATTTCTGCGGAAGATGAACAGGAATAGCGAGAACCAATGAGAGACTAGCTGGAGGTGTCTGAACGGGCAAATTTAACTCTCATTTCCCACCAGGAAGAGGAATTAACCAAAGGCTCAGCATGCCGGGCCGGAACCAGATTAGGGCCTGAAGCCATCCTGCGGTGTTGCGGCCAGGTCACAAGAAAGCGAGTTGAAGAAAGGAGCTCAGGGGCACTGTAATTCACAAACCTGCAGAGTTATAAATGACAGCTATCGTCCAAAAATAGACTGAAGTAAGGCTGCCAAGAGGACTTGAAAGCGGGGCAGAATTGCAGGAAACCGATTTCAGGAGGTAGACTGGAATTGCATTGAAAGCATAGGAAAAGAGGCAGAACGTCCACAATGATGCACTTGGCCAAAAAGGGCGTATGCGTTTTTTCCTGAATATATTCAGGAAAAAACGCATACGCCCTTTTTGGCCAACCAAGCAAGCTTGCAAAGGAAATCTGCACTACAATGAAGTCTCACTTCCCCCCGGTCAAAAGGGCCATCTGAAAAAAGTGTAAATACCAGAAAGGCAGGACAGGCCATGGAGAACTGGGAGCCTTGTTATGCTGATGGGCGGGATGTAAATTGCCAACAGACACTCGGGAGAAGTGTATGGTGTTTCCTGAAACATCTAAAAAACAAAGCAACAGAGCCTAGGGCACTGCCACGTATGGTCCTATAGCTTAGGGAAATTAAAATCAAAAAGACACAGCCACCCGAAAGTTTGGGACACCTCTGTTTACAAGAACCTCGTTTACAGTACAAGTTCAACATCGCAGAAAGTGAAAAATGGATAAAGAAGTTGTGGTATTTACTTACAAAGCAATATCACTCAGCAATGAAATCTATGTCATCAGGCCCTTAGCATCACAATGAGTGGATTCAGGTATGATGATTCTAACTGAAATAAGTCACACAGAAAAAGAAACATCATAAGATATCAGTAATACACGGAATGGAAACTTGGCTACACAGGAACTGAATTACAGAACAGAACAGGGTCTCAAATTTAGAAAAACAACTTATGCTTGCTTAAGGGTAAAGGTGAGTTGGGGTGCTGCATAAAACCAGAGATTGAAATGAGCACAGATAAAGTTCCTTAAGCCAAATATGGAATAGACAAGAGCTACTCCTTGCTCAACGAAATGGACTCAACACCGCATATGAAACGCCTAAGAATGTACCTGACTTGTAAGTATCGTAAAACCTAAGAATTGCTATGTCTCCGAAAGAGAATCAAGCATGTGTACAGGGGCATAAACGCAGCAGTGATAGGATTGGAGAGGTTCGGTGAGCAAATGAAGACCCTTTGAAGTCATATTGCATGGTACCCATTCCACGGGTTTCAACTACCCAGGTTTAAGGTATTCTTCCTTCAGCTAAAACATGCATGTGGAACCTAGAGTATGATCAACCATGTGATCGGGAGACGTGTTCAAATATGTCTCAGTTTTCCTCCCTTGGTACTCGGGTGCAACATTCCAGACGCTTTCCTAACACTCTCCCCACTTGGAGTGTCAGTCCCTTTAACCTCCTGTTT